>NW_017671699.1:70283-74014 GCF_001879085.1 Nicotiana attenuata | reverse complement strand
AATAGGGACTTCCTCGCAAGCCGAGCAACTTGATGGGGAGAGCCTCTCCTCTATGCGGGAGACTGTGACAAAGCTCACATCCGAGCTAGAAGCCGCCAAGGAAAGAGAAAAGCTTAGAGATGCTCAGTACATTGGCATGCAAGAGCAGATCAAATCTCTCCTAGCTTCTGGTAGTTTTCCGATTCCCCGATCTCGTGAGTCATCGCCAGAGTATCGCCTTCCCCGTGCTCGTTCCTCCCGTCCTCCCCGTGATCGTTCTTCCCATCCTCGACAAGTGCACCCTTCTGGATACCGTCTTGGTGATGAAAGTTCATCAGACGGTGATGATAATGATGTACAAAACACTCATTGACTTTTATACACTTTGAACTAGACAAATAGAATTGGTTTTCTATTGGGGTTGTAATAAGAGTTAACTTAGTTTGGTTAGCTTAATGTGGTAGTTCTATTGAACTTTAAACTTTGTAGGTTTTAATGTTGTTTTTGTGTTGCTGTTGTTGTTGTTGTTGTGTTGTTGTTGGTATTGTTGTTGGTATTGTTGTTGTTGTTGCTAGTAATAGGGATTTGGTGTGACTGGCAGGTGGTGTAGCTACCAAAACAGGCAGTTTCTGCCAAAATAATACCTTGAAAAGCGACCAACTTTGGCCTCTGTTTGGTCGCTTTTCTATTAAAAAAAATAATTTTCTGGGCAATGGCGACCAACGTTGGTAGCTCTTTACCCAGAATTCTCAAAAAGCGACCAACATTGGTCGATATTCCATTAAAAAAAACAATTTCTGGAAATATAGCGACCAACTTTGGTCGCTTAAATTTAAAAAAAAAAATTCTTGAAATAGCGACCAAAGTTGGTCGCTAATTTTTTAAAAAAAATTTGGTCGCTAATTTTTTAAAAAAAATTAATAAAAAAACGACCAACCTTGGTCTCTATTTTTCAGATTTTAAAATATAATATTTTGATTAGAGACCAAAGTTGGTCGCTTTTTTATGATTAATAATAAATAAATAAAAAATGTATTTTACATTTAGAGACCAACGTTGGTCGCCAAAATTATATTATTAAAATAATATATCGACCAAAGTTGGTCGCTATAGTCTTTACCCGGAATATTTGGTCCTTTTACCTTAGAGACCAAAGTTGGTCGCTAATTAGCGATTAACTTTGGTCCCTAAAATAAAGGGACCAGCAATATTGCGACCAGGCATGTTTGGTCGCTTTTTGGTCGCTTTTAGGCCTATAAGCGACCAACTTTGGTCGCTTTTTGTGGTCGCTTTTTACCGGATTTCTAGTAGTGCTCATGTCACGACCCGGATTTCCCACCCTCAGAAGTCGTGATGGCGCCTACTCGTGGTAGCTAGGCAAGCCAAGAACCTTTGCAAACATTAACCTATCTCATTTTATACATGATTTACAATTAAATTATCAATGAATAAGCAGTTTAAAGACAGCAAAAAGTAAAATTTAGCGGAAGTCTGAATTAAATATAGAAACAGCGTCTACCCAGCACCTGGTGTCACAACAATACACGGACTCTCTAGGATTACTACAAATAAGAGTTTGAAATAAAGGACATAGTCTGTTTCGAATACAAGTGTCAACAGAACATGAAAACTGAAAGAAGAGCCGCCGGGCCTGCAGACGCCAGCAAGGCTACCTCGGAGTCTCATGGACTGAAGGTCAGCTCCCTGACTACCGCTGCGTACTGAAAGCTGCTCCGACACCTGGATCTGTGCAAAAGAACACAGAGTGTAGCATCAGCACAACCGACCCCATGTGTGACGACCCAAAGGGTCATCACCTATTTTCTTATTCATTCCGTGCTTCCGAGGCCTCGAAAACCTCATTTAGGGTCGCCTCGAATTCGGGCGCGTAGCCGGAAAGCTTAAATATGAATTCTGTGTGAAAAATGCTAAATCTTGATATTAATATGGTTAAAGTTGACTTTGGTCAACATTTTGGGAAACGGACCCGAACCCGGACCCGTGATTTGACGGTCCCAGAGGGTCCGTAGAAAAATATGGGACTTGGGCGTATTCCCGGAATTGAATTCCGAGATCCCAAGCCCGAGAAATGAATTTTTGTGTGAAATTATTTTTTGAAATTAATTAAGGAAAATGGAAAGGAAATTCGATCAGAAGACTATGGTATCGGGCTCGTATTTTGGTTCCGGCGCCCGGTACAAGTCTTATATGTGATGTAAGCGCTTTCTGTAAAGTTTGGTTGAAAACGGACGTCATTTGACGTGTTTCGGACTTAAAAATGGAAAATTTGTGTTTTATGAAAAGTTGGAAGAAATCATGTGATTTGAGGCTTGATTCTATGTATATGACGTTATTTTGGCAATTTGATCGCACGAGTATGTCCGTAGGATGTTTTGAGGTTGTGTGCATATTTGGTTTGGAGCCCCGAGGGCTCGGGTCAGTTTTAGATAGGCCACGAGTTGCATTTTTGAACTTTGAAAAAAAATGTTGCAGGTCAGATCTGGTATCTTCGCATTTGCGAAGAATTTCTTGCAAATGCGAGCTCGCAAATGCGAGTCCAGGACCGCAAATGCGAGAAAGGGAGCACCTGCACAGGGGTCGCAAATGCGAACAAACAGTCCGCAAATGCGATGAGGAGCCTTCGCAAATGCGATAAAAGGGCTCGCAAATGCGAAAGTCCCAGCCATCGTCAGAGTTCGCAAATGCGAACCAAATCTCGCATTTCCCAAGTTAGCAGGTCGGGGTTCGCAATTGCGAACCCCAGTTCGCAATTCCCATACCTGCAACCTGCATTTTTCATACTTAGACGAATTTTCAACCCATTTCTTCATTCTTTCAAACTCAAACACTCCATAGGCGATTTTCCAAGAAACTTATCTTCTCCAAATTATTTGTAAGTCAATTTTTACTTAACTTCTTCAATCTTTAACATCATTAAACATGTTTTCATCTTAAAATCAAGGATTTTCATGGGTGAAAATGGGGATTTTGGGTAGAACTTAGGTTTTCTTAAAATTGGGGATTTGGACCTCAATTTGAGGTCCGATTTCAAAACTAATCATAGATATGAACTCGTGGGGGAATGGGTAACCGGGTTTTGGTTCGAACCTCGGGTTTTGACCACGTGGGCCCGGGGGCATTTTGGGAATTTTTGAGTAAAACTTTGGGAAATTCATTTTCATGCATTCAAATTGATTCGATTAGCATTTGTTGATACATTCAAGTAATTTGTGACTAGATTCGAGCGGTTTGGTGGTGAATTCGAAGGGTAAAGCTATACTCGAGGCTTGAGTTGAGTTTGGAGCATTTGAGGTAAGTGTTTGGTCTAACTTTGGCTCGAGGGAATAGGAGTAGAGTCTTATTTGCTAATTGCTATTTGTCGAGTACGGTGTATAGGCATGGTGACGAGTATCTATACACTGGTGTCGAGCATGACCGTGAGTCCTAAATTGCTAAATTATCGAACTCTTAATTGTTGTTTATGAGGACTTGGTTAAAATCTTTAACACTGAGCCGGTAATTGTTGAGACTGAGTATTGATTTAATTGTGTTGAGTAGAAATTGAATAAGTTTGGTTATAGCTGGATCTCCCTTGCCGGGATAGTTTATTATATTACATTGCTCCTTGCCGGGATAGTTATTATAACATTTTTCTCCCTTGCCGGGATTATGTTGTGTATTGTGTTGAAAGAAATGGGATCGTGTGGCACGCCGACCACGAGTTATTATGAAATGGGATCGTGTGGCACGCC
>NW_017671699.1:0-68701 GCF_001879085.1 Nicotiana attenuata | reverse complement strand
AATATATAATTTATTTTCAAATTCGACCCCAAAACGAGGTCTAAATCAAGAAAAATCAAAAAGCCCTAACTCTACCCAAATACCCAATTTTCTACCTTAAATCACATGTTTTAGACCTAGAATTTCAATAGATGTTGAAGGAAATGGAAGAAAATAAGCTAAGAATTACTAACCCAAGAGGTTTTGATGAAGAATTGCTTCAATGGTCGCCCAAGAGCTTGGAGAAGAAAGGTTTTGGTGAAAACTTGGTGAAATCTCGTAATGATTCTGTTTTGGGGTTTTAAAAATAACTGGGCGAAATTACTCATCGCATTCGCGACAGGCTGGTCGCGTTCGCGATGAGTACACTTAACGGACGCAAGAACGCGAACGCGAACGCGGAGAGTAAAAAGGTTGTGGCCCAGAAATTAACCTACGCGAACGCGTGGGCCATCACGCGAACACGATGAAGGAATCCTGCAAAGCTACGCGAACGCGAATATATGGATGCGAACGCAAAGAGGAAAGAAAGCTAAGCCCTCAGGGTCAAATAACCCTACGCGAACGCGAGGCAGGGATGCGAACACGATGAAAGAAAATCAATCAAAGCTTCGCGATCGCGGAAGATGCGTCGCGAACGCGAAGAAGAAATGGGGTCTGCAATAGCTTAAGCAAAATCTGCTATTTTCATAAGTCCAAAACCACTCTGAAACACCTCCAAACACTCCCGAGCCCTCGGGGCTCCTAACCAAACACATGCACTAACTCAACAACATCCTACGAACTTAACCGTGCGATCAAATCGCCAAAATAACATCAAAAACAATGAATCAAACCTCAAAATCAAGAGTTTTTTTTCTTCAAACTTCATTAAGTTTCAAATTTAGAACTTTAAGCCCGAAACACGTCAAACGACGTCCGATTTCAACCAAACTTTACAGAAACATCTTAAATCACATATAAGACCTGTATCGGGCGCCGGAACCAAAATACGGGCCCGATACCAACACGTTCTAATCAATTTTCATTTCAATTTTCCTTAACAATTTCATAAAAAAACAATTTCCTTTAAAAAATTTATTTCTCGGGCTCAGGACCTCGGAGTTCGATTCCGGGCATATGCCCGAGTCCCATATTTTTCTACGGACCCTCCGGGACCGTCAAATCACGGGTCCGGGTCCGTTTGCCCAAAATGTTGACCAAAGTCAAACTTATTCATTTAACACCAAAATTTAGCATTTTTCACAGAATTTCATATTTAAGTTTTCCGGCTACGCGCCCGGACTGTGAACGTAAATCGAGGCGACTCTAAATGAGGTTTTCAAGGCCTCGAAAGCACAAAATGGGTAAGAAAATAGGTGATGACCCTTTGGGTCGTCACATCTCATTGAAGAGTTTGATTATAACTTGTACTCTGTATCATCTTATAAAGAGCAATACAACTAAGCGCAAAGGTGATGGTTATTTCTAGACATGGTATCAGATAGCCTTCAAGATCCCCTCTGAGTTTCATCTGGCCAATCACTTCCGTCGTCTCTTTATTCTCCATATTCGTTCTTGCTTCGCCATCTCTCTTATCCCCATGTATAATTCAATAATTATTCTGGGTTTTCTACTCATGTCTGCTCAACCTCCCAACAACCCTTACTCAGTACACATCAAAGACTTGGTTCATGTTTGCCTTGACAATTCCAACTACATGAAATGGAGTCACCTTTTTCTTCCTGTTCTTGATATCTATAAGCTTCGGCATCACATTGATTGTTCTGGCATTGTCCCTCAATCTATGATAACCGATTTAACTGGAAACAACATTCCCAACCTAGAGTATCCGAAATGGCGTGACTAGATCGTCTTATAATGACTTGGATCAATGAAACAGTATCACCCGATCTTCTTCCTCTCCTCTATGTTGCAGATTCTGCTCTAGCGGCGTGGGCTATTCTGAAAAGTCATTTTGTTAACATTACTACTACACGCGAGATGCAAATCAAGTACCAGCTTCAATCTCTCAAAAAGGGTGCTCTATCTATTGATGCATATATGGGTAAAATAGGAGTTAGCTGATTCTCTTCAAGATATTGATCGTGTTCTAATTGATTCCGAGCTTCTGCTTTATGCATTGAATGGGTTGCCACCATCATATGAATCCTTTATCACCATGGCTTCTAATCAAATACCCCCTCCATCATTCATAGAACTTTGGAGTCGACTTTTAACACAAGAAACACGTCTTGAACAGCTTCATGGTGTCCCAGCTTCCTCATCATCAACTGCTCTTGTTGCAACCATTATACCAAAAGCTGAAGTTTCTCTAGTCATTATATCCTTTTCTCGTGGTAATGGAAGATCAGGTCGCGGGGGACGTAATGGTGGTCGTTGGCAGAATCGCGATCGAGGTCGAAGTGGTAGGTTCTCTAATTTTGGTCAAGGATATGGTGCACCAGTTAGTAATTCTACAGGTACTCCGTCTTCCATGCCTTGTCTAGCATCTGGTCGTGGATTACTTGGACCTCCACCCTCTCAAACCTCTGTTATCCCTTCCTTTGTTCATCCTAATCCTACACAAGCCCAGACACAATGTCAAATCTGTCAAAATTTTGGTCATGTGGCGTTGGATTATCCTCATCGTCACAATTATTCATATACTTCTTCAGATATTTCACGATAATTTGTAGGTCTTTCTCTTCAAGATTCACCAGATCGGGCTTGGTATATGGATAGTGGTGCTTGCTCCCACATGACTTATGATCAGGGTAAGATAAACTCACCCTCTATACCTTCTAATTCTTACTCTATTTTTCTTGGCGATGGTAGTACTATACCTGTCTTTTTTACTGGTTGTTCAACAATTGTTTCTCCTACTCGAACATTTTGTTTAAACTTTATTTTACATGTTCCCTCCTTGCGTAAGAATCTTCTATCTGTTAAATTATTTTACTAAAGATAATGATTGTTTTATTGAGTTTCACTCTTGGGGTTTCTTTGTTAAGGATTTGAAGACCGTGATACTATTTCTCACATGCCCCAGTGATAATCTTATTAATCCCCTGGTGGCTTCTTCATCAAAGTTCAGTCCGTCCCCTTCCAGAATCGCATCCTCATCCGCCCTTTTCGCGCGTGAATCAATTGACACTTGGCATGCCAGACTTGGTCATCCTGGAGTTGCTGTTCTAATTTCTTGCTTTCTAGTAAATTTATTTCCTTTAGTAGAAATAATGAAAGGCAATTTTATTGTCCTTCTTGCCTAGTTTCAAAACATGCTACTTTGCATTTTTTGTCAGTCACTCTAAATCAAACTTTTATTTAGATTTAATTCATTCCGATGTATGGAGCTCTCCTTGTTTTTCTGTTAGTGACTATCGTTATGTAATTTTTGTGGATGATTTTTCACGTTTTGTCTGGTTTATCCATTGCTGCTGGTTCTATATTTGTTCACTACATCTCTACTGACATGCAACTTGCAGACATTCTTACTAAAGGTTTATCTTCTCACCACCTCTCAATTCTTCGTGACAAGCTTCACATTTCTACTAATCCATGTTCAGCTTGAGGGGGCATGTCAATGTATTATAGATTGGTTTGGATAGGAGTGTAAAACTGCAATTAGATAGAGAGCAGGAGTCTTATTGTTATCTCATTGAAGAGTTTGATTATAACTTGTACTCTGTATCATCTTATAAAGAGCAATACAACAAAGCGCAAATGTGCGAAAGTTATTTCTCAACCTTTACATCCCACCATTCTCAACCATAATCTCCACTACCAATCACTACTAACTACTACCTCGAACTATCACTATCAACCAAAACCACTACCAACCACCCCCTCTAGTAGGCATCTACAAATATTACCGTTACGCATCACCACCATCAACTACCACATATTTATTTAAAAAATATCTTGTTGATAAAATATTAAGTAAATTAATACTCCATCCATTTCAATTATGTGAACCTATTTGTCTGAGCACGGAGTTTAAGAAAAAAAAGATTACTTTTGAACTTGTAGTGCAAAATGAGGCATATATAATTTGTATGGCTATAAATCATTGAATATTTCTTCTCTTTGAATATCGTATGTGTCGTACATGAATAAATTAAACAAATATTTTTACAATTGAACTTTGATCCAAATTTGCTTTGTGGGATATCCATATTTTCTTCCCATGGTTTGACATACAAAAGAAAATATACGAGTAAATATTAGCAGTATTTTTAGAGAAAAGGAAAAGAAATAAAGTTAAACCAATGATTCAATAATGACATTTTAATGAAATTTTGAGCAAACTCTGATTATGATAAAAAAAAATTACGTAGCTAAAAATAATACAATTGTGAGTACACTACACATATGAATAATACAACTACAACAAATTTATTTAAATGTACAAGTTATTTACTTTTTTATTTAATAGTCACTTATAAGAATTATTATAATGACTACAAATACCAAGTCAAACTTTCTAACCAGTATAAATACTCAAAGGCATACAAGTTATATGTTGGTTGAAATAATTAAGTGATATGTATTAAGAATTAAATATATGTGCAGAGAAAAATAGCTAATTACGTGTATCAATGATGCAAGTCATTATAAATATGACGCAAGTCATTTCTATTCATTTGATTTAAAAATTGACGTTTAAGAACAGAAACTAAAGTGTTACAACGTGTTTGAACCAAAGTATTACTACTGTCACCAGAAATTAACGTGTTCCAACGTGTTTGAACGAGCACGCGGTGTTTAAAATGAATACTAAGCAAACTGATTAATTTGAATACTCTGTTTTTGAGGAGACATAAAATGAGACATTGTTTAAAACGAATACTAGAACTATACTTAATCAAAATAAACTAACACTATTTTATAAAACAAATAATACTAATTAATACTAATGAATACTCCTCATGTAAATAATTATGATTACATAGCGTGTAACAGCCTAGCCCGTTAATGATATTGTCCGCTCTAGGCCTAGGCCCTCACGGGTTTAAAACGCATCACTAGGGTCTAAGGCTTGTTAACTTATGTACTCAGCATCTCTCTTGTATTTTGTCGATGTGGGACTCTGTCTAAAGTCTGGGGTGTTACATACACCCCTTCTTATGGAACTCTTGCCCACCATCGGTATGGCTGACACAAGAGTGGCTCTGATACCATCTGTAACAGCCCAGCCCGTTAATGATATTGTCCGCTCTGGGCCTAGACCCTCACGGGTTTAAAACGCGTCACTAGGGTCTAAGGCTTGTTAACTTATATACCCAGCATCTCTCTTGTGTTTTGTCGATGTGAGACTCTGTCTAAATTCTGGAGTGTTACATATGGTATCAGAGCATTACCGATCAAGTGGTCTATTTTTCCATCAAGGTGCTCAAAGAAGTCTGTCACATCCAAGTAGGTGATGTCAAATTCATTGTCAGAGACAAAATTAGCTTCAGGACTTTTATTCTTTGGAGATGCTTGATAAAGATCAACCAAATGTCTTGGTGTACGACAAATATTTGCGCAATGCCATTTTTCACCGCAATTATAACATTCAGTTTCTGAACCCTTTGTTTTTGGCTTCTCATCTTTTCCTTTCCGCTTTTGGTGGTTATTTTTCTTTAGGGGATGATTAACACCAGAAAAATTTCTTCCTTGCGCGAATACAGTCGCACACTGGACTCCCCTATTTTTTATGTGAATTCTGCTACTGTATGAATACAGCGAATATAGTCGCGTAGTAGCGTAATTTATGTACAATTGATTTTGTTGAGTTAAATTAGGAGTGATACACGTTAATTGATCATCTTTCCGATATTAAACAATTGGAATCCCCTATTTTTAAGCGAATTGCGCGAATACAATTGCATAACTGGACTCCCCTATTGTTTAGGCGAATTCCGCTACTGCGAATACAGTCGCTTAACAACTAAATAGTAGCTATAGAAAGTAATTATGTATCTTGTAATAGGAAATTGATATCCACTAAACAATAGCGGTTTAAAAAATTCCTCTTTATTATTCGTATGCTAAACAACGTTGTCTATTCTACAATAACAATAATCAACTCAAACAAAAAGGAGTCGTGTGACTAAACGTATTATACCCACGCTGTATATAAATTCTTTCGATATCTTTTCTCTAGTATCGAAATAATTGCATTGAGATAAATTATAGTAACTTCTAAACTCAGGAGGACTGATACAACAATATTATTGAGTATAAATGCGAAGATTCTATGTAACAGTTGCTTATTGAATGCTGTCTTTTTCAATCGATGTCTTTCTTTCAGATTTTCGTCCCCGGATCCAGTATTTTCGGAACTCACTCATCACCGGTCACATGTTCGTAATCGATGCCAACTATTTGCTAATTCAATTCTTATTTGACTTAACTGCCACGTGTCAGACAGAAGTATGTGGCCATATACCATCAAGTCCCAATTTGAAATAAAATCAACTTAAGCCTAAGAGTTAGATCACTTTTAGTTCGGTCTTTGAAATAATAATTAAAGTAATGAACCTATAAAACACGCAACCCACACTAGGGCTGTGCACGGATCGGATTGGATCGGATTTAGCATATTTCGGATTCGGATTTCGGATTTCGGATTCTGAAAAGGGCAATCCGAATCCGATCCAAATTAACATTGGATCGGATCGGATTTTAAACTTTGGATCGGATAATTTTTCGGATTGTTGGATCGGATTGTCACAAAATTGCTGGTTAGGACTTAGGACCATTCATCTCCTAAAACACCATTCAATCAGAAAAACCATTCATCTCCTAAAGCACCATTCAATCATAATCAAAAAAATTGAGTGAATAAACACCATTCATCTCCTAAAACACCATTCAATCATATTGAGATTCACTGTTGTTGGTTGTGGAATCAGTTGAAGCATCTCTTTCACCAAAATTTTCAACAATTTGAAGTTTATTCGGTGTCTCTGTCTCATCTTCCATCTACCAAAACAAAAAAAATCAAAGTAAAATCAAAAGTTGAAAAATAGAACATGAAAGAGACATAAAAGACATAAGAGAAGGGAAGAGAGGCGGAAGAAAGAGACATAAAAATCAAAGTAAAATCAGAAGTTTGAGACTTTGAGTCTTTGAGACTCTTCAGTCTTTACTGAAGAGAAGAGAGGCGGAAAAATCTAAGTGAGTGAGGGGGTGTGTAAAAAATGAATAAGCCTAACCCTAAAATTTTAGTGTAGTATTTATATAGGTACATATAGTTTCGGATTTCGGATCGGATCGGATTTAGATCATACCAATCCGAATCCAATCCGAAAATCCGAAATTTTATAAAACACAATCCGTATCTAATCCGAAAATCCGATATCCGAAATCCAAAAATCCGAAATAGAGTGGATCGGATTGGATTTCGGATATCCGATCCAAATGCACAGCCCTAACCCACACTGAACAAAAACTAGAACTCAGGTGTTTAATGACTAAACGGAAGTAAGATTTAGGACGGCCCAACGAGTTTTGTGGCCTAAAGTCAAACTTTATAAGGGGCCTTAATTTTTTTATCTATACTATATTAAAAGCATGAAGCCCTAACTTAAAAAGTCAATTACTTTAATACCCTACTAATGTTAAAACCTATTTACTATAATTAAAAAAAAAAAAAAAAAAAAAAAAAAAAAAAAGCCACAACGAGTCCCTAGCCAACGGTCACCAAACATTGTGACGAGTCCTAAAGCCAACTTTCACCAAACGCCACACTCTCCTTCTATGTTTTGTCTTTTTTATTTGTTCATTAATTTTATGTTATATAAACACATTACTTTGGCATCCTTCCACAAAGTCCAAACTTCATCCAACTTTAAATTTTATATTTTTCTTTAACTAGCAATTTGTCTTCTTAAAAATCTAATTTTCCTATTTAATAATATAGTATATAAAATCTAATGCATACAAGAAAAGCCAATATTTCATACACTTGTTTAGAAGATGATAATGTTTGCAAACAGCCCAAGCATTACCTATTTTTCATACGGTGCATGCTTGAGTTTCTCTGTATGTCGTTATCATTTCCGTCGAAGAGATCCTTTACATGAAATTTTTGCTCATTTAAGGTTCGTTCATTCTTTCAGTTATTATTTATGCAATTCTTTGTGCCTCAAAATAATGGATATGTTTTTCTTTGCTCAATTTGATTATGCTATTGTCTGTAATTTAATTTTTATAGTATGAAAATTGCTCTATGTTTTAGTTACTTAGTTTATCGTTGGATCCCATTTACACACTTGACCAATATAATAAACTTTAGCAAAGTGATGCAAAGCCCTACCATTTATTAGAGAATAATAACAGTAGTTAACACCTTTTAAATACATTTGGATACTTTCATATTATTGTTTATAGAGAAATAATTTTTTATTAATTACCTCTTCAAATAAATTAATTTTTTCTAATATAAGAATAATGTCCGAAAATATTTTCTCATGTTGTCTTTTAATGTTTTAGTTTTAAACATAATGTATGAAATAACATTTATTCAATTTAACTTTATCGAGTTAAATCATCTCAAGTATTTTATAACAAAAGATTGATAAACAAAAAACAGTTTAGGAGATCGTATAAAAAATATAGTCTTTTGTTGTTTAGTATATATATATATAATTGATCACACTAAATATATTTTTTTTGCTTGCTGTGCATGTGATAGAGCTGATTTTGTTATTATACGTAAAAAAAAAAAGTCTGTCAATTTACTTATTGAAAGATTCAAGTCGGATTTCAGATAAAAGATTTTGATGTTGCCATTTTTCATAGGAAAAATTCTAAAATTATTGTATTTTCTAATGTGACGACTCAAAGGGTCATCACCTGTTTTCTCACTCATTCTGTATCTCCGAGGCCTTGAAAACCTCATTTAGGCTTGCCTCGATTTGCGTGCACAGTCCGGGCGCGTAGCCGGAAAGCTTAAATATGAATTCTGTGTAAAAATTGATGAATTTTGATATTAATATGAATAAAGTTGACTTTGGTCAACATTTTGGGTAAACCGACCCGGACCCGTGATTGGACGGTCCCGGAGGGTCCGTAGGAAAATATGGGACTCGGGCGTATGCCCGGAATCGAAATCCGAGGTCCCGAGCCCGAGAAATGAATTTTTAAAGGAAAATATTTTTCTGAAATTTATATGGAAATTTGAAATGAAAATGGTTTAGAAAGTGTTGGTATCGGGCCCGTATTTTGGTTCCGGCGCCCGGTACAGGTCTTATATGTGGTTTAAGCGCTTCCTGTGAAATTTGGTCGGAATCGGATGTCATTTGACGTGTTTCGGACCTAAATATCTAAAAATGAAAGTTTATGAAGTTTGATGAAAAAGTGATGATTTTGAGGTTTGATTCCTCGTTTTGATGTTAATTTGGCGATTTGATCGTACGGTTAAGTTCGTAGGATGTGGTTGAGTTAGTGTGTGTGTTTGGTTAGGAGCCCCGAGGGCTCGGGAGTGTTTCGGAGGTGGTTCGGGGTGTTTTGAACTTAGTAAAAATTGCAGAAAAATCTGATATTTTTGCCCAGGGATTTCCTTCTTCGCGATCGCACTCTTACCATCGCGTTCGCATAGCTTCACGTCCTTCTTTCTTCGCGTTCGCGTTCGAGCCCTCGCGAACGCGTAAGGTTATTTGACCATGAGGGCCCAGCTTCACTCTCTTCTTCGCGTTCGCGTGCATACCACCGCGATCGCGAAGCTCTGCTGTTTCCTTCCCCGCATTCGCGTTAGGGTCCACGCGTTCACGTAGACCAATCCCAGGACCCCAGCCTTTTTCCTTCTACGCGTTCGCGTCTTACCGTCCGCGTTCGCGATGCCCTTTCTGATAACCCTTCGCGAACGCGATCCACTTCGCGCGAACGCGAAGGGCAATTTTGCCCAGTGATTTTAAATACCCAAAACAGAACAGTGACGGGATTTTTCACCCAAAAACACACGAACTCATCTTCTCCACAGCCCATAGGCGATTTCTAGAGCTCCTCTTCACCAAAGCTTCTTGGATAAGTATTATTTAACTTGTTTCCTTCACTTTCCTTCATCATTTATCAAATTCTTAGGCTCAAATCATGTAATCTAGGGTTGAAATTGGGAGAAAATGGGTAGAGTTAGGGCTTTTCAATTTCCTTTGATTTAGACCTTGTTTTGGGGTCGAATTTGAAAACAAATTGTATATCCGGGCTCGTAGGGGAATGGATGATATGAAATTGGTTCGAACCTCGGGCTTTGACCAAACGGGCCCAGGGTCGATTTTTGGAATTTTGGGAAGAAAGCTTAGAAAACTATATTTAGGCATTGGGTTTGATTTGTTTAGCTTATATTAATGTTGTAAAGTCGTTATTTCATAGATTTGATTGAGTTGGAGCCGAATTCGAGAGGGAAGGCGGTCGTTGTGGATTGATTTAGCTGTGGAAGCTGAGGTAAGTGTTTGGTTTAACCCTAGCTTGAGGGAATAGGAGTTAAGTCTTGTTTGCTATTTGCTAATTTATCGAGTACGATGTATAGGCATGGTGACGAGTATCTATACATTGGTGTCTAGCATGACCGTGAGTCCTTAAAGGGTGATTATCATGATTTTGTTATGAATTCCATGTTAATTGAGGATTTCTACATATTGTAAAGAACATGTGAAAAATATTATGATCATTTGATTTTCGTGGTGTATTGGCTTGGTTGTAATACGAATTGAAAAGGTATCTGAGATTATAAGATTCTTGGGAGCATTGGCTCAAGTGATAAAGTGAGATATGAAGTAAGAAATGAAAGAAAGCTAATGAGTTATTGGTTATTCCCTTGCAGGGATGTTTTGCTGTTTGGTAGACTTTTCTCCCTTGCCGGGATATTGAAATTGTTGTTATTGTTCCTTTGCGGGATTCCTATTTTGTTGTCTATTCCCTCGCCCCATTGTTTGTGATTGTTGTTTGGGTGAGGACGAGTGTTAAAGCACGAAGGGTGATGCCGTGCACGATTGTGATGAATACTAATGCACGAAGGAACATTCCGTGCCATGATATGATTACTAATGCACGAAGGAATATTCCGTGCCATGATATGATTACTAATGCACGAAGGAACATTCCGTGCCATGATATGAGTGTTTATGCACGAAGGGTCATTCCGCGCCATCATTTTATGAGGTAAAGCACGAAGGGTGATGTCGTGCACTCTATATGATTGTTTTGGTGAGAACGAGAGTAAAAGCACGAAGGGTGGTGCCGTGCAACTGTTGATTTCCTACTCTCGTTGCTATTGTAGTTGTACTGTTTCATTCCTTAATTATTGATTTTATACCTGAACTGTTACAGCCCCTACAGCATGCTCCCCTTCCCCCTTGACTGGTTAATTTCTGTATACCTTTATATTGCATACATATATATTGAACTGCACAGGTTTGTTTGGTAGTCCCGTCTAGCCTCGTCACTACTTCGCCGGGGTTAGGCCAGGCACTTACCAGCACATGGGGTCGGTTGTGCTGATGCTACACTCTGTGCATCTTTTTGCACAGATCACGGTGCCGGAGTAGCTTTTGGACAGCAATAGAAGATTTGGGAGCTGACTTCAGTCCAGAGACACCGAGGTAGCCTTGCTGACGTCTGCAGGCCCAGAGTTTCTTCTATCTTTACTTTAGTTTGTTATCCTTTGTACAGGAACAAACAAAACTATGTTTTTATTCAGACATTGTATTTAGCATTCTCTAGATGTTCGTGAGTTTGTGACTCCATGTGACGACCCAAAGGGTCATCACCTATTTTCTCACTCATCCTATGTCTCCGAGGCTTTGAAAACCTCACTTTTACTTGCCTCGATTTGCGTGCGCAGTCCGGGCGCGTAGCCGGAAAGCTTAAATATAAATTCTGTGTAAAAATTGATGAATTTTAATATTAATATGAATAAAGTTGACTTTGACATTTCGGGTAAACGGACCCGGACCCGTGATTGGACGGTCCCGGAGGGTCCGTAGAAAAATATGAGACTCGGCCATATGCCCGGAGTCGAATTCCGAGGTCGAGAGCCCAAGAAATGATTTTTTCTGTGAAATTGTTTTTCAGAATTTAAATTGGAAATTTGAAAAGGAAATTGATTAGAACGTGTTGGTATCGGGCCCGTATTTTGGTTCCGGCGCCCTGTGCAGGTCTTATATATGGTTTAAGATGTTTCTGTGTAATTTGGTCGAAATCGGACGTCGTTTGACGTGTTTCGGACCTAAATATCAAAAGTTGGAAATGTAAGAAGTTTGAATGAAAAGTGAGGATTTTGAGGTTTAATTAATTGATTTTGATGTTATTTTGGCGATTTGATCGCACGGTTGAGTTCGTATGAGGTTTTTTAGTTAGTGTGTGTGTTTGGTTAGGAGCCCCGAGGGCTCGGGAGTGATTCAGAGGTGGTTCGGGGTGTTATGAACATAGTAAAAAGTTGCAGACAATCTGGTGGTTGTGCACAGGGATTTCCTTCTTCGCGTTCGCACTCTACCCCTCGCTAAACGTAGCTCTGTGTCTTCCTCCTTCGCGTTCGCGTCTTGAACCTCGCGAACGCGTAAGCCAAATTCAGGGCCCCAGTAATTCCTTCTTCGCGTTCGCATTCCGCAGTTCGCGAATGCGTAGCTTTGCCATTTCCCTAATCGCGTTCGCGTGGTCCTTCACGCGTTCGCGTATAACAAAGTCTTGGACCCCCAGCCCATTCTTCTACGCGATCGCGGCTAGCATCTCGCATTCGCGATGCCTTGACCCATCTACCCTTCGCGAACGCAGCCCCCTTCCCGCGAACGCGAAGGGCATTTTTGCCCAGCGATTTTTAAATGCCAAAACAGAAACAGTGACGGGTTTTATTCTAAATTTCACACGAGCTCTTCTTCTCCACAGCCCCTAGGCGACTTGTAGAGCGATTCTTCACCAAATCTTCTTGGGTAAGTATTATCTAACTCGTTTTCTTCATTTCTACCATCATCCATTGAACTCCTGGCCTAAAACATGTAATCTAGGGTTGAAATTGGGGGAATTGGGTAGAGTTAGGGCTTTTCGATTTTCTTCGACTTAGACCTCGTTTTGGGGTCGAATTTGAAAACAAATTGTAT
This sequence comes from Nicotiana attenuata, assembly GCF_001879085.1. NCBI lineage: Eukaryota > Viridiplantae > Streptophyta > Magnoliopsida > Solanales > Solanaceae > Nicotiana > Nicotiana attenuata. Next base: position 55,658 of record NW_017671699.1, on the reverse strand, counting down.
TTCCGGGCTCGTGGGGGAATGGGTGTTGTGAAATTGGTTCGAACCTCGGGTTTTGACCAAGCGGGTCCGGGGTCGATTTTTGGAATTTTGGGAAGAAAGCTTAGAAAACTATATTTAGGCGTTGGGTTTGATTTGTTTAGCTTATATTAATGTTGTAAAGTCGTTATTTCATATATTTGATTGAGTTGGAGCCGATTCGAGAGGGAAATCCGTCGTTGTGGATTGATTTAGCCGTGGAAGTTGAGGTAAGTGTTTGGTCTAACTTTGGCTCGAGGGAATAGGAGTAGAGTCTTACTTGCTAATTGCTATTTGACGAGTACGGTGTATAGGCATGGTGACGAGTATCTATACACTGGTGTCTAGCATGACCGTGTGTCCTTATATTGAGATTATCCTGAATTGTTGTGACTTTTCCATGCTTATCTGATGATTTCTATATATTGTAAAGAGCATGAGACAGAGATTATGAAATGACTCTTGGAGCGATGGCTCGAATGTTAGAGTGAATTATAAGTGAGAAGTGCAAGAAAGTGAAAGAGTTGATTTTCTCCCTTGCCGGGACGTGTTATTGGTTTTGTTGATTTTCTCCCTTGCCGGGATTTAGTTGTGTTGTTATATTTTCCCTTGCCGGGATTGTTGTCACTAGTTGTTACCCCCCTTACCCCTTACTTGTGATTGTTGATTGGGTGAGGTTTTGTTACCTATATATGGATCGGATTGCACGCCGCAACAGTGATAATTGTGGATCGGGTTGCACGCCGCAACAACACTATATAATTGTGGATCGGGTTGCACTCCGCAACAACACTATATAATTGTGGATCGGGTTGCACGCCACAACAACACTATAAAATTGTGGATCGGGTTGCACGCCGCAACAACACTATATAATTGTGGATCGGGTTGTACACCGCAACAACACTGTATAGTTATGGACCGGGTTGCACGCCGCAACAACACTATAAAATTGTGGATCGGGTTGCACGCCGCAACAACACTATATAATTGTGGATCGGGTTGTACACCGCAACAACACTGTATAGTTATGGACCGGGTTGCACGCCGCAACAGTATTGTAGGTGATCGGATCGGGTTGCGCGCCGCAACAAATTTTAGCTTAAGTGTGTTTACTCCGGATTTAAGTTTCTGTTGGTTGTTCTATCCTTAAATTTAGACTTCTTTTTTTAACTGTTGCCTCCCCACAACATGATTCCCCCCCTCCTTGTATAAACTGCTTATTTCCTGTTTATTTCCCGCAATATATTTCATAACTGCACAGGTTTATCTGGTAGTCTGGTCTAGCCTCGTCACTACTTCGCCGAGGTTAGGCTAGGCACTTACCAGCACATGGGGTCGGTTGTGCTGATGCTACACTCTGTGCATCTTTTTGCACAGATCACAGTGCCGGAGCAGCAGCTTTTGGACAGCAGTAGGAGCGTTGGGAGTTGACTTCAGTCCAGAGATTCCGAAGTAGCCTTGTTGACGTCCGCATGGCCCGGAGTCTCTTCTATCCTTATTTCGTTTGTTGTCCTTGTACCGGAACAAACAGTATTGTATTTTATTCAGACTCTGTTTTTAGTATTCTATAGACGTTCGTGAGTTAGTGACTCCAGTCTTGGGTAGAGGTTGTAATTGAGTTTCCGCACTTGTTTTCCGTTTATTTATATATTTGAGACTTCCGCATTATTATTAAATGCTTCATTGTTTCTAATATTGACGATGTTTGCTGAAAGAGGTAATTGATAATTGGCTTGCCTAGCTCCTACTAGTAGGCGCCATCACGACCCCCGAGGGTGGGAAATCCGGGTCGTGACACTCCAGTTCTTGGGTAGAGTTGTATTGAACTTCCGCATTGCTTTCAGTTTATTTATATTTAAGACTTCCGCTTTTCTATTAAATGTTGTTGTTTTCAATAATGTCGAGGTTTGTTAAAAGAGGTAATAAATAATCGGCTTGCCTAGCTCCTAATAGTAGGTGCCATCACGACTCCCGATGGTGGAAAATTCGGGTCGTGACATCTAAGAACTGAGAAGTTAGAAAGTAACTTTTGTACTTAATTTTATCATCATGGGTGTGGTAGGATGGTAAGAATTATTTTCCTTAATCAAAGAACTTGTGTTCGAACATTGAAAATAAGAACTATATTAGTAGATCAAGATTTAATTGGAGGGCTGCAATTAAACTGTTCAGCTTATAAAGGTTTCTTTTAAGTTTGACAAACTAAATAATTTTCTTCCCTGTCTTGGAAGAGCACATAAGGTGCTCATTTCATAGTTCACTGTCTAAATTTGATGACATGATATTGTTTGATTTCCATTTTTTCTATTTTTTAATTAAGTAATTAGATTCCTCATTAGCCCAGAATATTTGTCTTATATGGGATATATGTATTTTAGAAAACACGCTAAAACTATGAGGCCATCTCATTAAGTCCAAAAACAAATATTCACTCATTTCTTATGTATTGCATATTGCCTTTTAATATTGTTGTTGTTGTGGTACTTAAATTTACAATGTTGAACGTCCGAGGCAAGTAGAGCTAGAAGATTTCTACGGGACTAATCACAAACAATAAAGTCAAAGTAATAAGAGCCCGTTTGACTTAGTTGAATTTAAGCAGCCAAGTGCTTAAAAGCACTTTTTAAGTGCTTCAGCTGGTTTTGTAAACAAGCAGTTACGTGTTTGGATAGAAGTGCTGGAGCTGAAAATAAGTTGTTGATGTGTTTGGTAAAAAGTGCTTGTAAGCACATTTTTCTGTTAAAATAACTTTAATATCCTCAAATCTGTTAACATTATAGACGAATTTATTAATACATTTTTTTAACTTGATCTGTTACAAAATAATTTAAGTTTAAACTGATTACATATGATAATAATAAATTATTTAAAGTGGTTGAATAGAAAAATATCTAAATATAAAAATTGAGATTTCTGATACATTTTTTTACTTTTTACATATCTAATCTAAATAATATTTCATAGAGCAAGCAGGATTGATTATTAGAGGCATGAATTGAATACTGATGAGAATGACAATCAAGACTACAATGTATGTTCTCACGCTCAAGCACTAAAATTCACGCCCCTTCATTTTTGTACGCCTCTTTATTCCTATCTCAAGTAAAATAGCACTTAAAGTGGATTGATTTAATGAAAATGTTGCTCAAGAATAAATAGCTAAAATATTTTGAAAACAAATAAAATCAAAAAAGAAATATAAAGATTCTAACAGATGTGCGACAAGGAAGAAAGGGAAAAAGCTTCGCATAATAATCTAGAAGCACCAAATTAGCAATTGCAGATATAAAAAATGAAGGATGATAGCATAGAAATGAAGATGTAGGAACGAATGCAGATATGGGAGAAGAGATGGAGAAGACGCAGAACAAATAAGAAACCAATAGAAATTAGGGCTTTGTACTGTGTTGGAAATGGTGGTGATTTTCTCAAAGTTCCTACAATGGCAGATGGGGCTGATGGATAGTTCTTCTAATATCGGATGTTGGTCTTAGTTCAGACATATATCAAAGACAATTCTTGGGCTGATTTTGGGCTAACAATGAAGCTGACTTGACTCACCATTGGGCTCTACACGTTTTGGGCCTGGTTCAAGACTCTACATTTTGGCCTGATCCAACAAGTGTATTTAATGATATTTATTAGCTGTAAATTCTGGTAAATATCTGATAGTTTTTTACAACAGAACAAATAGAATGATGACAGCTGGATAGGTTAGTTATACATAGATTCCTTTTCTCTTTGATAAATACATACACTGTACAGATGAAAAATTCAGTCATTCAATACAGAAAATTTCTTTTATACTCGTTCTTCTTTCTTCAAATCTGACATGGTATCAGAGCAGGTCTGATCTGCTCTAATATTCTCTTTTCTTAGCTCATCTTTTACAAATCAAAATTCTTCAAATCTAGCTGTTCGATATTATAATGGCTACTGAAGGTCAAACCACTTATGCAGTTAATTCTGCTTCTTCCACTGCTGCTGTATCAGTTGCAGCAGGTTCTACTACCTCTGGAGTAGTTGATTCTGGTCACCCATACTATCTCCATCCCTCAGATTACCCAGGGATGAACCTCGTTTCTTCAGTCTTCAATGGGAGAGGATATGAAGGTTGGAGAAGAGCTGTGGTCATAGCTCTTTCAGCTAAGAACAAACTAGGATTCATTGATGGATCCTTAGTTGTTCCTAGTGTTGAATCTGGTCTTCAAAGGGTCTGGGCTCGTTGCAATGACATGGTCCTTTCTTGGCTTCTCAACTCACTCTCCAAGGAAATAGCAGAGAGTGTTTTGTACTCACAAAGTGCAAAGGATCTTTGGAGTGACCTGGAAGACAGATTTGGTTAGACAAATAGAGCAAAATTATTTCAATTACAAAAGGAATTAAGTGCTGTTGTGCAAGGAAATTCCAGTGTATCAGGTTATTTCACAAAGATGAAAAGCCTATGGGATGAACTAGATGCACTAAATACTTTTTCTGCTTGTGTTTGTGAGTGTCAATGTGGTGCTAAGACAAAGAATTTTAAGGCTCATCAAGATGAAAGGTTGCTTCAGTTCTTAATGGGTCTAAATGACACCTTCATAGGAGTAAGGAGTAATATCCTTCTGTCCTCTCCCCTTCCTTCGATTGGACAAGCATATTCCTTGGTTATCCAAGATGAAAAACAGAGGAAAATTCATGCCACACCTGTCTATCCAGGAGATGCTGCATCTTTCATTGCAGCTAATCATTCAAGAGGGGTGAAGAAATACACTGATTACAAGGGTCAGAAAGGAGGTTTTGAGGGAAAGAAGGTTTCCAGCATATGTAATTACTGCAAGAAGCCAGGACACAGCATTGAAAAGTGCTATAGGATTCATGATTTTCCTGCAGATTTCAAGTTCACAAAACAGAAGAAATTTCAAGGTACAGCACAAGCAAGCAATGTTTTCAGTTCAGGACAAACCAATAAGCAAGGAACCATGGATGGTCCAGATATGCAGACACTTACTAAGGAAAATGTGACTCAGCTATTGCAGCTCCTTCAGCAAGTCAACATGGGACAACAAAATGCTTCTATTCCTGATGCATGTGCAAGTGTGAACTGTGCTGGTATACCTAAATTCTTTAACTCATATGCTTGTTTTGTGCAAATAGATAAAAAATCTTGGATAATGGACAGTGGTGCATCTGAGCACATGACCTTCAACAAAGAATTTCTTTGTGATTTCAAACCTCTGCCTCAGCCTGTGATGGTCACTCTGCCTAATTCTCATAGAGTCAAAGTAACACATTCTGGTTTTGTTTCAATTTTTCCTAACTTAGTATTACAGAATGTTCTTTATATTCCTTCCTTTAAATTTAATCTAATGTCTGTACATAAGTTGTGCAAATATCTCAAACAATATGTGCTTTTCACTCCTACTTCTTGTTTTCTACTGCAGGGCCCTTCACTGAAGAGCCCTCTGGAGATTGGTAAGGAGAAAGGAGGCCTCTACATCATCAAGCCAAAAGTTCCAGCACCTACTTCCAAGAGTTTTCTTAAGTCCAATAGTTTTTCAGTTTCCAAAATTAGGGCAGCATGTGTTCCTAAGTTTAATTCTTGTTTCAGTTTTTCCAATTCAAATGTAAAAGGTAGATTATGGCACTATAGGTTAGGCCATATGCCATTAAGCAGTATGAGAAATATATCAAGTATTCATGTTTCTTCTTGTTCAAAGTCTACTGATCCTTGCATTATCTGTCCAATGGCAAGACAATCAAAATTACCTTATCCCTTAAGTTCTATTTCAACTAAATCTGTGTTTGAATTAATTCATGTGGATACTTAGGGACCATATAAGAGCCCTACTTATGATGGTTTTAGATACTTTCTTACTATTGTAGATGATTTTAGTAGGGGAACCTGGACCTATTTACTCAGTGCTAAATCAAATGACTTTCCTATTTTGAAGTCTTTTCTAGCAATGGTAGAAAGACAATTTCACACAAAGGTTCAAATCATAAGATCAGATAATGCTTTTGAGTTAGGAAGTGGAAAAACATATTCAGAGTTTCTTCTTTCCCAAGGTATAATTCATCAAACCACTTGTGTAGCAACTCCACAACAAAATGGAGTTGTGGAGAGGAAACACAAGCATTTATTAGAAACATCTAGGGCATTACTTTTTCAGTCACATTTACCAATCACTTTCTGGGGAGATTGTTTATTGACAGCAACTTATCTAATCAACAGATATCCTTCCAAAGTCATCAACTACAAGACTCCCTATGAGCTACTTTTCAAAACCAAGCCAAATTATCACAACCTAAGGTGTTTTGGTTGCCTATGTTTTGCTTCCACTTTATCAAATCATGGAACAAAGTTTGAACCAAGGGCAGTTCCTTGTGTGTTCCTAGGTTATCCACATGGAAAGAAGGGTTATAAGGTGTTGAATCTAAAAACAATGAAATATTTTGTCTCAATGGATGTAGTTTTTCATGAAACTTTCTTTCCTTTTGCTTCTCTGAAAATAACTGATGCAGGAAATACTTTCTTTCCTTTTGGTTCTGAACAATTTTCTAAGTCTGTCACCTCATCTACTGAGTCTCCAATACATTCTACATTACCTATAAATGTGCCCTCTTCTACTGATTCTGATTCTGCTCCTTCAGATTTTCCTAAAAATTCAGAACAGTTTTCACCTTCACCTATTCATTCTACTGATCATATCCTTAACACTTCACCCACTATTTCTACAACTAGTCCTCACATGAGCACTCCTGTTACATCACCAGTCCACATTCCTGTTTGTTCACCTACTAATCCTGAACCTATGATGGACCTTTTAATTAGAAGGTCTTCTAGACCACACAATGCACCTTCTTATTTGAAAGATTACATATGTAATGCTATTCAACTTACTGATGTTAGCACACCTTGTTTCCTCTCACCTGTTTCACCGTCTTCTTTCCCTTTTCATGGTCTTTCTACCACAAACCAACATCTACTTAACTCCTTATCTAATATTCAAGAACCTAGTAGCTATACACAGGCAGCACTCCATCCTGGTTGGCAGGAGGCTATGGCAAAAGAAATTGCAGCACTTGAGTTCAATCAAACATGGGAAGTTGTAGAACTACCTCCTGGAAGAAAGGCTTTGCCTTGTAAGTGGGTATACAAAGTGAAACAACACTCTGATGGGAGTATAGAAAGGTTGAAAGCAAGATTGGTGATTAGGGGTGACATACAACAAGAAGGGATAGATTTCACAGAAACATTTTCCCCCGTGGTTAAAATGACAACCATCAGGTGCATTCTTTCTATAGCAGCCAAGAAAGGTTGGAGAATATATCAATTAGATGTGAACAACGCCTTTTTACATGGGAATTTGAATGAGGAAGTTTATATGAAGTTCCCAGCACGTGTTACACCCCCTTCACCTACACATGTGTGTAGATTAAGGAAATCTATTTATGGGCTTCGTCAAGCATCCAGACAATGGTATGCACGACTTACAGCAGCCCTGAATTTCAAGGGATTTTCTCACTCACTGAATGATTATTCTCTATTTTTCAAAAGGTCGGGATCTTCTATATCTATTGTGGCTGTTTACGTAGACGACATTCTATTAACAGGAAATGATGTCGATGAACTACATGCTTTAAAGTCATTTCTAGATCACGAGTTCAAAATAAAGGATCTCGGAGACTTACATTTTTTTCTTGGTATGGAGGTTCTTCGTGAGGCAGCTGGTTTGATTCTCTGTCAAAGAAAGTTCACTCTGGACTTATTAAAAGAGTTTGGTTCTCTACATTACTCCCCTGTTTCTTCTCCTCTTGATCCCACCGTCAAATTGCTCGCCAAAACAGGGGAGCCTCTTCCTTCTCCAACTCTATATCGGCATCTTTTGGGTAAATTGAACTACCTAACTCATACCCGTCCAGATCTTTCCTTTGCAGTCCAGCATTTGAGTCAATACATGCAGCACATTTCCTGTAGCACCAGCTGTCTCTCAGGCTGGGGGAGGAGCCCAGACTCCCGCTACCCACACTCCGGAGCAGATGGCTCCTCAGTTTCAGACTCCAGCAGCTCAGCCAGTGGGAGTAGCTCAACCGGTTATTGCGGTTCAGGCCGCTGGTGGATCCGCTATGTCTTCTGAGGCTTTGTTGAGGTTGGATAAGTTCACCAAGCTTTTCCCGGTTCATCATAGTGGGGCAGCTTCTGAGGACTCACGGGATTATCTTGACTGCTGCCATGAGGTGTTGCGGAACATGGGGATAGTGGAGACCAATGTGGTCGACTTTGCGATATTCCAAATGATAGGGTCCGCCAAGAGATGGTGGAATGATTTTGTGTTGACTAGACCAGCCGGGTCGCCTGCCTTCACTTGGGACCAGTTCTCTCAGCTATTTCTCGAGAAATAAATTCCTTCCTATCACTAAAAGAGAGGACTATCGCAGACGGTTCGAGAATCTTCTGTAGGGTTCTATAAATGTCACTCAGTACGAGACTAGGTTTGTTGATTTGGCCCGTCATGCTCTTCTTATACTTTTTACTGAGAGAGAGAGAGAGAGTGAGGAGGTTTATTGAGGGACTCGCTCAGCCTATCAGATTTCAGATGGCTAAAGAGGCAGGGTGCGAGATTTCTTTCCAGGATGCGGCCAATTTGGCCAGGCGAGTGGAGATGGTTTTAGCTCAGGGGAGTGGTCAGGGGTCTGACAAGAGACCTCGTCATTCTGGTAGGTTTAGTGGTGCCTCATCTGTAGGCAGTGATTCTTTTGGTAGAGGCCATTCTCCCAGGCCGTTTCATTCAGCACTTCAGGCTTCTCACGGTGCTTCAAGTGGCCGTGGCTCTCATATGCAGTATTCCGATCAGCTAGCCTACAATCCACCACCAGCTCCTATTAGTACACCTTCGCTCCAGAGTTTTCAGGGTGGGTACCTAGGTCGTCAGGGTCAGTTTCAGGGTCAGCAGTCTCAGCAGCCAAGGTCTTGTTATACTTGTGGCGATCCGAGGCACATTGCTAGATTTTTTCCTCAAGCATCAAGCAATTCTCAGCATCAGGGTTCTCGTGCCATGGTTCCGACACCGGGTGTTCCACCGCCCGCTCATCCAACTAGGGTTAGGGGTCAGACAACTAGAGGTGGAGGTCGAGGTATTAGAGGTGGAGGTCAGGCCGCTAGAGGTGGAGGACAACCAGTAGGAGGCCGTCGCAGGGATGTAGTTCATAGTGGTGGGGCCCAGCCCCGATGTTATGCTTTCCCAGCCATGCCTGAGGCTGAGTTATCAGATGGTGTTATCACAGGTAGTATTTCAGTTGGCAGTAGAGATGCTTCAGTTCTATTTGATCCAGGGTCTACATACTCCTATGTGTCATCTTATTTTGCTACATATTTGATTGTGCCTCGTGATTCTTTGAGCGCTCCTGTATATTTGTCCACACCGGTAGGTGATTCTATTGTTGTAGATCGTGTATATCGCTCGTGAGTGGTTATTATTGGGGGTCTTGAGACTAGAGTAGACCTCTTACTTCTTGATATGGTCGATTTTATGTCATTTTGGGTATAGATTGATTATCACCTTATCATGCTGTATTGGACTGTCACGCCAAGATAGTGACCTTAGCCTTGCCGGGGTTGCCTCGATTAGAGTGGAGAGGGACTCCTGGCCATTCTTCCAGTAGGGTTATATCGTATATGAAGGCTCGGCGTATGGTCGAGAAGGGGTGCTTGGCTTACTTGGCTTATGTTCGTGATTCTAGGCAGAGGTTCCTTCCATGGATTCCGTACCAGTTGTTCGTGAGTTTCCAGAGGTATTTCGTGCAGACCTGCCGGGGATGCCGCTCGATAGGGATATTGACTTTTGCATTGATTTGGCTCCGGGCACTCAACCCATTTCTATTCCGGCATACCGTATGGCCCCGCCAGAGTTGAAAGAATTGAAGGAGCAGTTGCAAGATTTACTTGATAAGGGCTTCATTAGGCCAGTGTCTCACCTTGGGGTGCACCGGTGTTGTTTGTAAAGAAGAAGGATGGATCGATGAGGATGTGCATAGACTATCGGCAGTTGAACAAAGTCACCATCAAGAACAAGTATCCATTGCCGAGGATTGATGACTTGTTTGATCAGCTTCAGGGTGCCAAGGTGTTTTCGAAGATCGATTTGAGGTCTTGCTACCATCAGTTAAGGATTAGGGCATCCGATGTCCCTAAGACAACTTTTCGCATTCGGTATGGGCATTATGAGTTTCTACTGATGTCATTTGGGTTGACAAATGCCCCAGCAGCATTTATGGATTTGATAAACCAGGTATTCAAGCCCTTCTGGATTCCTTCATGATTGTTTTTATTGATGATATCTTGATCTACTCCCGCAGTTGAGAGGAGCATGAGCAGCATCTTCGGACCGTTCTTCAGACTCTGAGAGACAACCAGTTATATGCTAAGTTTTTGAAGTGTGAGTTTTGGTCGAGTTCAGTTGCATTCTTGGGTCACGTTGTATCAGCAGAGGGTATTCAGGTGGATCCTAAGAAGATTGAGGCAGTCAATGACTGACCTAGACCCACATCAGCTATAGAGATCCGGAGTTTCTTTGGTTTGGCGGGTTATTACCATCGGTTTGTGGAAGGGTTTTCATCTATAGCACCCCCGATGACCAGTTTGACCTACAAGGGTGCCCCGTTCAGGTGGTCGAATGAGTGTGAGGTGAGCTTTCAGAAGCTCAAGACCATTTTGACTACGGCGCCGGTGTTGGTGTTGCCCACAGGTTCAGGGCCTTATACAGTATATTGTGACGCATCTCGTACTAGACTTGGTGCGGTATTGATGCAGTGTGGCAAGGTTGTTGCATATGCTTCACGACAGTTGAAGATTCACGAGAAGAATTATCCAGTTCATGACTTGGAGCTAGCAGCCATTGTTCACGCACTGAAGATTTGGAGGCACTATCTATATGGCTTGTCGTGTGAGGTGTTCACAGATCATAAGACTTTGCAGTATCCGTTCAAGCAGAATGAGCTCAATTTGAGGTAGAGAAGGTGGTTGGAGCTATTGAAAGACTATGATATCACTATCTTGTATCATCCCGGGAGGGCCAATGTGGTGGCCGATTCCTTGAGTAGGAAGTCAGCTAGTATGGGCAGCCTTGCGTACATTCCAGTCGGTGAGAGACTGCTTGCTTTAGATGTTCAGGCCTTGTCCAATCAGTTCGTGAGGTTGGATGTTTCTGAGCCCAGCCGTGTTCTAGCTTGTACAGTCGCTCGGTCTTTATTATTTGAGCGTATCAGAGATCGGCAGTATGATGACCCTCATTTACTTGTCCTTAGGGACACAGTGCGGCACAGGGATGCCAAGCAGGTTACGGTTGGAGATGATGGAGTTTTGAGAATGCAGGGTCATGTTTGGGTGGCTAATGTGGATGGGCTTCGTGAGTTGATTCTGGAGGAGGCTCACAGTTCCCAGTATTCTATTCATCCGGGCGCCGCCAAGATGTATCAGGACTTGCAGCAACATTATTGGTGGAGGATGATGAAGAAGGATATGGTTGCATATGTAGCTCGGTATTTGAATTGTCAGCAAGTAAAGTACGAGCATCAGAGACCTGGTGGTTTGCTTCAAAAGATTGAGATTCCTGAGTGAAAGTGGGAGCGATCACTATGGACTTTATTGTTGGACTCCCACGGACTCAGAGGAAGTTCGACGCAGTTTGGGTTATTGTGGATAGACTGACTAAGTCAGTGCATTTCATTCCTGTGGGAGTTTCCTATTCTTCGGAGCGATTGGCAGAGATCTATATCTATGAGATCGTTCGTCTTCATGGTGTGCCCGTGTCTATCATTTTGGATCGAGGTACGCAGTTTACCTGGCATTTATGGAGGGTAGTACATCGTGAGTTGGGTATGCGGTTCGAGTTGAGCACAATATTTTATCCTCAAACGGACGGACAGTCCGAGTGTACTATTCAAATTTTGGAGGATATGCTCCGCGCCTGTGTTATTGATTTTGGAGGTTCTTGGGATCAGTTCTTGCCGTTAGCGGAGTTCGCTTACAATAACAGTTATCAGTCGAGCATCTAGATGGCTCCCTATGAGGCGTTGTATGGCAGACGGTGTCGATTGCCAGTTGGATGGTTTGAGCCTAGGGAGGCTCGGTTATTGGGCACAGATTTATTGCAGGATGCCTTGGATAAGATTAAGATTATTCAAGATAGAATTCGTACAGCTCAGTCTAGGCAAAAGAGTTATGCCAACCGTAAGGTTCGTGATGTGGCATTCATGGTCGGAGAGAGAGAGTGTTGCTTCGCGCGTCACCCATGAAAGATGTGATGTGGTTTGGGTAGAAGGGCAAGTTAAGCCCTAGGTTCATCGGGCCTTTTGAGATCCTTGATCGAGTGGGAGAGGTGGCTTACAGACTTGCGTTGCCGCCAGGCTTATCAGCAGTACATCCAGTGTTTCATGTGTCCATGCTTCGGAAGTATCACGGCGATCCATCCCACGTGTTAGATTTCAGCACTGTCCAGTTGGACAATGATTTGACTTACGAGGAGGAACCGGTAGCTATTCTAGACCGGCAGGTTCGTCAGTTGAGATCGAAGAGTTATCCTTTGGTTCGTGTGCAGTGAAGAGGTCTGCATGTTGAGGTAGCTACTTGGGAGTCTGAGTCCGATATGCGGAGCAGATATCCCCATCTTTTCACCGAATCAGGTACTTTTCCATGTCCGTTCGAGGACGAACGGTTGTTTTAGAGGTGGAGAATGTGATGACCCAAAGGGTCATCTTATATTTTAGAACTTGATTCCATGTTCCGAGGCCTTCAAAACCTCATTTTTATTCCTCCTCGATTTGCGAGCGCAGTCCGAGCGCGTTTCCGGAAAGCCTTTATGTGGAAATTTGAGAAAATAACAATTTTTTCCTTAAAAGTTGATTTTAGTTGACTTCGGTCAACATTTTGAGTAAACGGACCCGGACCCGTATTTTGACGGTCCCGGAGGGTCCGTAGTAAATTATGGGACCTAGGCGTATGCCCGAAATCGAATACCGATGTCCCTAGCCCGAAAAATGAATTTTTGATGAATATTTGTTAAACTGAAATTATAATGGTTTTGGGAAAATGGTTAATAGTTGATCTCGTTGGTATCGGGTCCGTATTTTAGTTCCGGAACCCGGTGCAGGTCCGCTATGACTTTTATACCTTATCTGTGAAATTTGGTGAGAAATGGAACTAATTTGGCGTGATTCGGACCTTTGGTCGAGAAGATAGAAGTTTTGAAACTTTCTTGAAAACTTCATGCAATTTGATGCTAAATTCGTTGTTCTAGGTGTTATTTTGGCGATTTGATCGCCCGAGCAAGTTCATATGAGCTGTTAAGACTTGTGTGCGTGTTAGGTTTGGAGCCCCGAGGGCTCGGGGGAGTTTCGGATAGGCTACGGGATGTCTAGACTTAGAAAGAGACCTGGTGTCGGATAGTTGGAGAAATTATAGGTCTCAGATCTTAGGAGTACGGCCGCGGAGTGAAATTCGTGGACCGCGGTAGAAGAACGCGGCCGTGGTGGGGACTTTGCGGACCGCGGTAGGGTAAGGCTCAGGTTGTGCGGCCGCACCCATAATATAGCGGACCGCGGTGGGGGTTCGTGATCGTGCTTGAAATTTCGCGGACCGCGTAGCATAGATCAGAGGTGTGCTATATAAACGGGATTTTTCATTCATTTTTCAAGTTTTCAAACCTTAAAACATAAGAGGCGATTTTCAAAACACTTCTTCTTCCCCCAAATCACAAGTGATTCTTAACTCATTTCTTTTACTTCTTTTTACAAGATTTCATCCTAGAATCTAGGGTTTTTATTGTGGAATTGAGGATTTTGGGTAGAACTTAGAAATTTTAAAATTTGGGAATTTAGACCTCAAATTGAGATCGGATTCCAAAATCAATTGTATATCCGGGCTTGGAGGTGAATGAGTAATCGGGGTTTGATCCGAATTTTGGGTTTGGCCCGGGTGTTGACTTTTGTTGAATTTTTCAAAAATGACCTAAATTGAATTCCTTGCTATTGTGGGTAGTTCCCAAGGCTTAAATTAAATTGTTTGGTTGGTAATTTGCTAGATTCTATTGGTCTGGATGCTTGTGTGAAAGGAAAGGCGGTGGTTGAGCTTTGAGTTTGGCCGTGGTAGCGAGGCAATTGTTGTGGCTAACATTAGCTTGAGGGATTAGGTATTACTTGCCTATTTTCTACGTGTTTTGATATTGAGTACAACGTGTAGGTAAGGTGACGGGTACCTATGCGTTGTTATCGAGTCATAGCATGTGAGTTAGTCTTATTCTTGTGATTGTTGTATTCCTTATTCGTACTGTTCATGCTTAAACTGGTTATTCCTCATGTTACACAATTCTTATCATGTTTTCCTGGAATTAGATATTGGTTGAGTTTTGACTCAAGTTGAGATTGATGTTGTGAAGTTAAATATTGAAACGAAGCTTGTTAATGATAATACCCTTGCCGGGTTGTTATTGTTCTGTTGTTTGGGTGAGGTAGAGTGTTAAAGCACGAAGGGTGATGCCGTGCAATATTTTATGAGTGAGAGATAATGCACGGAGGGTGATGCCGTGCCATATTCTGTGAGTGATAATGCACGAAGGGTGATGTCGTGCCGTTTCTATTGTTTCTTGTGGTGAGGACGAGAGTAAAAATACGAAGGGTGATGTTGTGCACTTGTTTGCTGTGTTATTACTTTCGTTGGTGCAAAGCATATTATTTACTGCGGGTCGTGGCAATTTTGAAGTGAAAAAAATAGCCTTGTCTACTATGTACTATAAAGTAATTAACTCCAAAGGACTCTTCGAAGATTTTGAGATGTTATTATTAATATTCTCATCAAATTGTTAGTACGTCCTATATATTACACGTTTCTTATGAAATTCGGGTTCGATATTCATTTCAAGTGCAATTTTCCTGGTAGAAATCATAGCGGTTGCAAATCCTTCCTCTGTATACTTGTTAAAGAAAGAAATTAAACTTTTTCACTTCATGTAACCTTGTTTTAAACGTATACATAGCCTATTAGGTGTAACAAAAAATGACGCCTCCACAAATATGAGGCCTAAAGCAGTTGCTTTATGTGAGTGCCGCCCCCGGTTAGATCTAGATAATCCGTCACTCTGTTGATTTGTAAGGCCATCGACATGCATAGTTGATGCAAAAGTGGAAGCAAATTGGAGCTGAAATTTTAACAAAAATGCTGAACCAATAGCATGAAATTGATGAATGGTGGGACCCTCTTTCACTCTTTTAGAATTTGCGTAGGACCAGAAAATAACTTCAATCGAAATAAATACCAACCCTTTTTTTGGCCTGTAATCAATACGTGTGATTTGCAAACGTCATTAGCCTTATGTAAACAGTGACCTCATGCCAACATACAGCCTATAAATCTTTGGTTACATTTCATTTTCTTTCAAACACACCTCACAATAGAACAAAGTTGTAAGAGTTTAATTTTCTTTGTTCTTTCTCACAAACCAAAATGATAGGCAAAAGAAATGAGCCCCATATCATATTTGTACCTTACCCAAGCCAAGGTCACATTAATCCACTTCTCCAATTTGCAAAACGCTTATCCTCAAAAGGTGTAAAAGCAACTTTAGCCACTACTAAATACACAGTCAAGTCTATTAATTCACCCAACATTTCAGTTGAAGCAATCTCTGATGGATTTGACGAAAGTGGCTTTACCCAAGCCCAAAAAGCAGATATATATCTCAAATCATTCAAAGAAAATGGCTCAACAACTCTATCTGAAATAATAAAAAATTACAAGAATTCGACACATCCGATAAGTTGCATTGTTTATGATTCATTTTTACCATGGGCTCTTGATGTGGCTAAAAAACATGGGATTTATGGAGCTGCGTTTTTTACAAATTCAGCCACTGTTTGTGCAGTTTTTGCTCATATTCATTATAAAACATTTTCATTGCCGGTGAAGATTGAAGAAAATGAGCCTTTGTTGTTGCCTGGAATGCCTAGTTTGTACCCAATTGACGTTCCTGGATTTATTAGGGAGCCTGAAAGTTACCCTGCTTACTTAGCCATGAAAATGAGTCAATTCTCCAATGTGGAAAATGCTGATTGGATTTTTGATAACTCCTTTCTAGAACTAGAAGGAGAGGTACGTCTTAAATAATACTATTTCTATTTTAATTTATGTGAATTTATTTGATTGAGCACGGTATTTAAGAAAAGAGATACTTCTAGAGGGGGATCGAGAATTTAAAGTTTGTGGGTTTTTGTCGCAATCTCAAATTAATATACCATAATAACTGGGTTCACCGTTAGATATTTATAGGTATTTAGTAAATTTTTTAATAAAAATACAGGGTCTATACAAAAGTTATTGGGTTCCCATACACCATACTCTAGATATGCCCCTTGGATACTCCCTCCGTTTCAGTTTATGTGAACCTATTTTCTTTTTGGCCCGTTCCAAAAAGGTTGATCCCTTTCTAAATTTGGAAACAATTTTGTTTAAACTTACTATTCTACCTTTAATGATAAGCTAATATAACCACACAGATAGTCTGTATCTCTTTTTGACTTGTTTAGGACCATAAATTTCAAAAGTCTTCATTTTTTCTTAAACTTCGTGCCCAGTCAAACAGGTTTACATAAATTGGAACGGAGAGAGTAAAACTTTTAAACTTGTGATGTACAATGAGACGCATATATATTTTGTGTGACTATAAGTTATTGCATAAAGGTATATTATTTTCAAATATGAAAAAGAGTCATTCTTTTTTACACGGACTTAGAAAAAAATAAGTTCATATAAATGAAATTGAGGGGCTACTATAACTATATGTTCTACCACTACTTCATTAATGAGTGGGGCATCATACATTTCGTTACATGTTAATAATTGCCTTTTTACTTTATGATCTTTTGTGGGGCCATTCAGTTTTTCGTATATTCTCTACACCTAATTCTTTTTACAATGATCCAACTTCCAAGTAATAAATCTTCTAGATATCTGTATAAATAATTTAGTATAAATACTTCTGTATATTTAGAAACCAAATGAAGAATGTCACGAAAGGCTAATTTGTACAAATAGTCACATTTGTGAGCTATTATTTAGAAGTTATCGACTTTTTCAGAATTAGACCAATTGTTTGAATTTTGTAAGTGGCCATCTTGTCTGAAGTATAAAATTCAAAAATAAAATTCAGATCATGAGACTAATTTTTTAACCCTTACCAACTTCTTAAATTAATACCACAAAAGTGGCCACTTAACGCAAATAATTCGAATGCCACCAAGTTCAAACGTTGAATTTCTTTTAGAATAGTAACTTATGAAGAAAAAGTAAGCCATGATAAAATATATATAAAAAAAAGAACACCTTTGGCTTTAGAAAATTAATCTTAAAAGAAGTGAAAAATTAGGAAAGAATGTATTTTATGATGTTAATTTTTTTTTTGGCGTGCAAAATTTCAGATAGCAAGTGGAGTTTCAGAGATTTGGCCAGCAAGGTTAATTGGACCAATGGTGCCATCATCCTATTTAGATGACAGAATAGAAGGTGACAAAGGATATGGAGCAAGTTTATGGAAACCACTTAGTGAAGAATGTCTCAAATGGCTAAAAACAAAGCCAAGTAAATCAGTAATCTACATTTCTTTTGGTAGCATGGTATCACTCACACCAGAACAAATGGAAGAAATGGCATATGCTTTAATAAACAGTAACATGAATTTCCTTTGGGTTGTAAGAGAAACTGAAAAATGCAAATTACCTAAAAATTTCATAGAATCCACAAATGGAAAAGGGTTAATTGTGTCATGGTGCAATCAATTAGAGACACTAGCAAATCAAGCCATTGGTTGCTTCGTGACTCATTGTGGATGGAACTCGACTCTGGAAGGACTGAGCCTTGGCGTGCCGATGGTGGCAATGCCACAATGGTCTGATCAAATGACGGATGCTAAATTTATAGATGAGATTTGGAAGATTGGTGTGAGGCCTAAGTTGGATAAGTTTGGGATTGTTAGAAAAGAAGAGCTATTGTTTTGTTTAAAGGAAGTAATGAGAGGGGAGAGGAGTTATGAGATTAGGAGAAATGCTAGAAATTGGAAGAATTTGGCTAAGAAAACAATTAGTGAAGGAGGTAGCTCGGACAAGTTTATCAATGAATTTGTGAACACTCTTAATCTAGCATGCCAGATGAAAAAGTACAAGAAATAATTCTTGATCGCCTTGCAATCATAGACTCTTATTTGTTTGTACTATTTCTTTTCATGGCTTAGCTCAATAGATAGCAATGTAGTTTGATTGTAGAATCTTGGAAATTTCTGAGCTTACAGCAAATAATTTATTCAAGTTTTTAAAAAGAGCAATTACTCAAAGTCACTACATTAGCAAACAGGGCCAGATGTATTGGCAAAGTAAGTTCTATAAATTTCGTTATATAGTAGCTAAAAGTATATTGCACAATGACATTATTTCATTCATAATTTCTTAAGTGAGTCCAAGAAGTTTAGTAGCCTTATAGTAATTTTGTGTGTGTTAGTTTGACCAAAAAAAAAAAATTCGGTTAAACTATTTAATTTTATATATGGGAGGTTAAACCTAATTAATGATAATATTTCTAGATTTAGAATTTGACAGCATGGATAATGCAAGATAAAGCAGGTGGGAAATTGAAAGTAATGCACATTTAATATTCCAAAAGATGTGAGCAATAATGGAGGGATATCAAACAATAAATAGCAATAATGACATTAATGTAAATATGGGGAATGATTCACCCAAAAATAAATGAGGTGGATGATTGTTTCTTCTGACAATGATGAATGACAAACAAATTCACGAATATTAGAACTATTTTTGGATCTGATGGAAATATATGGGATAATGTGTGCAAGAATAATGCAAGAGGTAAAGATTGTATCTTTGCTAGAGAGAGAATCTCTGCTGAAAAGTGTTTTTCTCAAGTCAATGTTATATGCCCTACACTTTTGTTTCACTTTCTATAGGAGACATATCTCTAACCAACTCTAATAAGTGCAGAGAATATTAAAAAGAATATTTTCTTTAATATTTTATTACAAAAACTAGCTGTTAGTTCTGTCCTTGGTGCTCAACCTCGACCATTGTTGACTGCCCGGCCACGAATCCCACTGTTTTCTGATCGACCTCAACTGCTTCTTTTTTCTTAATGCCACTTTATGCCAAATTCTCTTAGGGCACTATATATATATATATATATATATATATATATATATATATATATATATAGCTTTCAACATTTTATTAATTAGTCCGATCCGTCAGCTGTATTAATAGCAAAATAGAATTGAACTTCTTTATTATAGGGACAGCTCGTAAGTTTCATTTTCATACCAACCAAACAAAATGAAAAATGGTTAACGAAAAGTAAGAAGAAAAGTTTGTTTAAAAGCGATGTACAAGAGAACGCTCATATCCCCACAAAATTCAACTAATTTTGACATGAATTTATCATGCGCACCACCGTCAATTATGGTATCTGTCACAGGGGCGTTTTCTGTCCGCCGAAAATGCTGCCCGCTGTGCGGTAGTTAAGTCCCCACTTAACTTCAGTCTTGCCCGATTTTCTTTCGCTTTCGAGGTTTAACACTTAGAATCAATTTAAGGCAATTTAAATATAGAAGGACACAAGCAGATTTACGGGAACCCTTTCCCAACCTTTTATAACAAATCAATTACAAAGGAAATTCTCGAGTTTGGCAAGGTGCTGCCACCCTTGGCAGGCACCAACTCACAAAAATAGCCGACACTTGCACGATTCTGCCCTATAAAAGCCCCCGCCTAAGGCCGCTCGTGCTGCCCACTCATTTGGCAAGGCAATGGCACATATTTTGCCATGCTCAAGCCTTAATACAGACAACCCTATGCCTATATCTTTGCTAAATTCCCTTCCTAGGTACTTAGCCCGTTTTTGGGGCTGCTAACACACATATATATAGTGTAGTCAGCCCAAAAGTGTTTCCTATTTTCAGTTGACATCCCCCAACTAATAAGACATGATCCCCATGATCACTACGTGCATGTCATGCCTAGAACATGCCTAAAAACGTGCATAGACTCAGCCTTATAATCAGCAACTCTTGGACATGGCAGGTGTAACCGCCCAACTGCATAGCATGTGCACAGCACACTTGAAAACCACTCCATGTGCGCTGCATGTGCGCGTTTCTTGGCCAGCTGCTGCACGCCCAAGGCTGGCTTTGCGCCCAGCCTTGGCCTTTGACACTGCTCCCGCTCAATGCCATCGCCACAGCTCGTCGCCCATGACTTAGACGTACGCACACCCGCTGCCACGGTTGCTTGTTCTTGTCAAGTCACCCCTACTTGATAAAGTCTGCCCTTTGCCCATGTCAATCTGATTTTAGCATCAAGTCACCAAGCCTTGATGCCATTCCCTTTTCTAAGTCATTTGCCCACAAGTTCCTTAGGTGCCAGACCGCTCACCTAAGTCATGGCAACATCATATTGCCAATACCATTGCCTTGGCACTAAGCTGCCCCATTTTAGCGCCGAGGTCTTTCCCGTTTTGCCTTGTCAAGCTTCTGCCCAGCCCGCCTAGTTCCGTCAAGGTCTTGACCTTTGCTTGTAGCAAGCCACTCATGTTTTAGTGTAGTCCGTCACACCTTAGCCCTCAAATAGAAGTGTAGTCCGTCACACTTGCCCTTGCAACAATTTGTTGCCATTGACAACACCCGCATTGTCTTGCATGTTGTTTTCCCCCGCACATAGGCCAATGGCAAGGCCATCATGCCAAAATCCTTGCCACTGTCGCGCCGCTTGCCGATCAGCTTTGTCAAGGGTCTAACAAACCACCCCATCCAGTTGAATTCGACGCCCTCGTCGAATAGATCCCAACACATGCTGCCATTTGCAAAGACATCACAAGTTCAACACCCTTTTGAGAATTACGTTGTCCTTGCCCTCAAGTGCAACGTTTTTTCTCCTTTTCTTTTCCTGCCCGTCATTCCCACAACAAATCCAGCACGCCAACTGATTGATTTGTAAGAAACCCACACTGATTTTGGCACCCTCAACTCGAAAATTCTGCATCACTGCCTTCCTTCCCTTTTTTGAATTTCTAAGCCAATACAGTCCCATCCACGAACAAGCAGATTGACCCCTTGTCTTGCAGTCTTGTCCATGTCCGTCTCGACCTCGTCACGAACCTGCTCAAGCTATGATACCGGCGTTTTCTGTCCGCCGAAAAAGTTGCCCGATGTGCGGCAGTCAAGTCCCCACTTAACTTCAGCCTTGCCCGATTTTCTTTCGCTTTCGAGGTTTAACACTTAGAATCAATTTAAGGCAATTTAAATATAAAAGGACACAAGCAGATTTACGGGAACCCTTTCCCAACCTTTTATAATAAATCAATTACAAAGGAAATTCTCGAGTTTGGCAAGGTGTTGCCACCCTTGGCAGGCACCAACTCACAAAAATAGCCGACACTTGCACGATTCTGCCCTATAAAAGCCCCCGCCTAAGGTCGCTCGTGCTGCCCACTCGTTTGGCAAGGCAATGGCACATATTTTTCCATGCTCAAGCTTTAATATAAACAACCCTATGCCTATATCTTTGCTAAATTCCCTCCCTAGGTACTTAGCCCGTTTTTGGGGCTGCTAACACACACATATATAGTGTAGTCAGCCCAAAAGTGTTTCCTATTTTCAGTTGACATCCCTCAACTGATAGGACATGATCCCCATGATCAAAACGTGCATGTCATGCCTAGAACATGCCTAAAAACGTGCATAGACTCAGCCTTATAATCAGCAACTCTTGGACATGGCAGTTGTAACCGTCCAACAGCATAGCATGTGCACAGCACACTTGAAAACCACTCCATGTGCGCTGCATGTGCCCGTTTCTTGGCCAGCTGCTGCACGCCCAAGGCTGGCTTTGCGCCCAGCCTTGGCCTTTGACACTGCTCCCGCTCAATGCCATCGCCACAGCTCGTCGCCCATGACTTAGCCATACGCACACCCGCTGCCACAGTGCTTGTTCTTGTCAAGTCGCCCCTACTTGATCAAGTCTGCCCTTTGCCCATGTCAATCTGATTTTAGCATCAAGTCACCAAGCCTTGATGCCATTCCCTTTTCTAAGTCGTTTGTCCACAAGTTCCTTAGGTGCCAAACCGCTCACCTAAGTCATGGCAACATCATATTGCCAATACCACTGCCTTGGCACTAAGCTGCCCCATTTTAGCGCCGAGGTCTTTCCCGTTTTGCCTTGTCAAGCTTTCGTCCAGCCCGCCTAGTTCCGTCAAGGTCTTGGCCTTTGCTTGTACGCAACCCACTCATGTTTTACTGTAGTCCGTCACACCTTAGCCCCCAAATAGAAGTGTAGTCCGTCACACTTGCCCTTGCAACAGTTTGTTGTCATTGACAACACCCGCATTATCTTGCATTTTGTTTTCCCCCGCACATAGGCCAATGGCAAGGCCATCATGCCAAAATCCTTGCCACTGCCGCTCCGCTTGCCGATCAGCTTTGTCAAGGGTCTAACAGTATCCTTGCTCAGGTCAAGGGAGAAGGGTGAATTGGTGGTAACCCCTCGATTGTTGACCGCCGACCAACATGCGCCGTCAATAATTCCTACTACCTTTAATGGGATTTACGAGTCCAAATTAATCGAAATTCTCAAACAAATACTCCCTCCATTCACTTTTACTTGACATGTTTTAACTTTTTACGCCTTTTAAGAAATAATAAATAAAGTGCATAATTTACCATGTTACTCATATTAATTGATGCATATCTTATTGGATTTGAGAAAATGATTTGAAATGAGTAATAAATACTGTGGGTATAATAGAATTTTGTCTTCTCTTGATATGCGTAAAGTGTCAAGTAAAAAGGAAAATCTATTTTTAGTATACATGCCAAGTAAAAGTGAACGGAGGAAGTACTAAATATCCAATGGAAAAAAGATTAACATTGAGTGACAACATATAATAAAGATTGACAAATATTTGGCCTTATATTACATTTGGCAAAGACAGTCCAAAAAATTGCATTTGTATAGTTAAATTCCAAAATAAAACTACAACCTACTCATTCTCTCTTCTGGTAACCCAGCTCTACTTCTTTTTGTCGCTCCCTCTCCCTCTCCCTCTCCCTCTCTCCCTCCATATTCCTTCTTCCAACTCTCCTATCTCTCATGGTTTAGGGAGCCTGATAATACGCAGAATTGTTATTCTTTTCCAAACGAGAAAAACAATTTTGCTTATTATTTTCTATCTCTCCTCTCTCTTCTTTTATTTTACTAGCTTTGGTGTACGTGTATTGCACGTATTTTTTTTGGGTGTATCAAAAAATATATAAAATATAGAATAAAAATAAATTTTATGTAATAGCATGACATCGAGATAAATACAACATTCCTTTAAATTCAAAATAAATATTTTAGTCTATTAATATTTTTACTTAAGCTGTCATATTTGTTTAATAATATATATAGATATATATATGTAAGTGACTTAAAATATCTTTTAAAAGTTAAACTCATAATATTTATGCACGTACTTGCATTGTATTTTGTGCTATTACAAGATTCAAAAGTAAAATATTGAAAGATATATATACCATTTAATAAATGAAATCATCTTGTAATCTAAAGTTTAAGCAAGATAGAAGCATATAAAAGACAATAAATTATATTTGAAAATTTTTTAGGAGCGAACTCACGTTATGAAGAATGACGATTCGTTTGATATACTTGGAAGTCGTATAGAACATTCTCTTAAAAATAGTTCTTAATATGTGTTTTTGAAAATATGCAATTATGTTGTGCATAAAAGATAAGTAAGACTGAATTATGTAAAAAAAGATTAATTAATTTTGACATTTAGAGGCAAATTCACGGCATAATAATCTATAAGGAAATAAAGAAGATATGTTTGGAGGCTAGCACCTTTATATTTGTTTTGGATAATTTTGAGAGAGGTGGAAAATGTTCAAAGGAATTGAAACACCTAACAAGAAGATCAAGAAATTTATTTTTAGTTTTATCTAGAATTAGACTTTGATTTAGACTCTGATAATATTTTGTACAGAGTTAATCGCTTGAAATAACATAAAAGTCCAGAAATCCAAGAGAAGAAATTTAAATTGACTTGTGATCACGCCCAATTATGCCTTATAAAAAGGACTCTGCGGACGTTGCAAATATAACCCGAGTATTACGCCCAGGGTCGAATCCACAGAGAGTTAACCTATCAACCGCTATCTTCAGACCCACTAAGTCTTCAGAACCAGCTTCCCAAATATTCAAATCTCAGTTGAGTGTTCTTTAACAACTAGCTTGCAAGTAACTAAATAGATGTAAACTAAACTAATAAGGTTGTAAACAATTATGAGAAAAATGCTAAGGCAATGATTTCCCCTATTGATGGAATCCCTTCTGTTTATGCTCAAACAAATTTACCAACACATCTCTATCAATCATGAACGCTAATCTTACCGTAAATCTCTCCCGAGTAATCACAGTAATTTACTATTGCACTCTCCCGAGATACACTAGCTTACTTTATTTAGCACGATTCACTTTAGATTACACCCAAGGCTTCGTTATTCCTAATCCCGCCTTTAAACCCGCAATTATAGATTCCTCTAATAATCTAGGAGTGGTGTTGTTCAACAATACCCTAAATATGCATTCTTTTCCAAGTTATGCACACTAAATAGGCACAACTAATTGAGGATCCTGTCAATTAACTACAACGAACACGAAGTTGAACAAATAAAGATTAAACTAGCAATTTGTATTCACATAAACAAGAAGTTCATCACCCAATAGGTTCCATCAAAACCTTAGACAAGGAATTTAGCTACTCATGGCTATGGGAAAAGAAACTAAGATTGAATTCATCATAAAAATCAAAAGAAAAGAAGAAAGATGTTTAGAGTATTCTCTCACAATGGTTTTCCTTCCTAAGAAACCTTAAAAATCAATACATGCCTCTCTTGGGCGAAGTCTAATGTTTTAAATAGGGTTTAGGTCTAAAAATCCCGTAATTGACACTTTGGTCCCTGAAGTTTACTGCGCCTGCCGCGGTTCTGCCGCGGTCGCGGTGGAACCGCGGCCAAACACCCTCGCGGAATCTCAATCTTCTGCAGCTGCTTCCCACCGCGGTTCTGCCGCGGTCGCGGTGGAACCGCGGTGGATCCAGTTCTCTGAATCTTCGGCCTGTTTTTGCACGGGTCACTTAGGAAATTTCACAGTTGGCCTCTTTTTCATCACTTTTGACTCCAAAACTGCTCCTTAGCCGTCTTTATACATATATCACCTACAAATCATGAAAAGCACTAATAAGAGCATTTTGTCATCACTTTTAGCATTAAAACTACACAAGAAGGTGATTATTTAAGGTGTGATTATAGTCAAATTCACCTATTATCAGATGCCAACGAGCACTTGGTCGGAATTTTACACCAACGTTGCCCACATCAAAAAGGGTACAAAGGTGACCAAGGTGCGGAACTTGAAGGTGTTGTTTGACGGGAGGACAATCAATGACTACCTTGGCTTTGACGAGGAGGATGAGACACTGTATATGGCTAAGATGGAAATGGGTGAGGAGGTCCGTCCCTGGTTGGCGCAGTATCTGGCAATCCCAAGTACCACCCCTGATTGGTTGACTGCGGGCGTCAAGATTTTGAGACGTAGTTTGAACTTTGAGGCAAAGGGGTGGGAAACGTTTGTGTGCAGCAGACTGGACCCGACTACTCAGGACAACACCCTCCCTCTTCACCGGGATGTGTTGGTGGCTTCGATCATGGCGGGGTACCCGATCAATATGGGGAATGTAATGTCTTGGATAATCTCTATTATGGGTAATGAGCATGATGGAAACTACCCTTTCCCCAGCTTTCTAACTATGTACTTCCGGGGCCTCAAAGTTGAAAAAAGGCCGTTCGACATAACGGTCAAAGCGAAGGCCCCATTCTCTTGGTACAGCATGCAGGGGGATGACAACCCAAAGAGCAAGAGCTTTAAGCGAAAGGCTACTACTTCAACTGGTCAGTCTGAAGAGCCAGTTGTGGTAGTGGCCCCTGCTCAGCCTGCCTCCACCTCCACTGATATCCCTCCTGGCCCTTCCACCTCAGCAGATCCGGAGATTCCCTCCTCCCGAGCTTACCTGGTGACTACCCACCGATTGAGCCAGGCTCTTCTCAGTATCAATAACTGGATGCAGACAGCGTCATCCAAGTTGTCCATCTTGACTACCACAGTAGAGGCTCAGTCGGCTCCTCCACCTCCACAGGTTCCACAGTCCATAGAGTATGCTCTTAAAGAAATTCTAGTGAATAAGAAGAAAATCCTCGACACTCAGAAGGTGCTCACAGAGGCAGTTGATTCACACAGCAAGGCTCTCAAGGAGCTTGCTAGGGAGCACAAGAAGCTGAGGAAGACACGGGCCTCCAAGGAGTCCGTGAAGGAGTTGAGAGCTGATGTTAACAGACTGAAGGCAGATCAACTGCCTTTAGATTTACTGCTCCAGGACCTAGTACCAGCAGCTGATCCCCAGCCATAGCACTCTTAGAGGCCTCCCAAGAGAAGGAGGATGATTCCCAGAGCGGATGATGCAGTCATCCAGTTCGCAGACCCATCGGAGGCCTCCTCAAGTCAGCCACATGATGCACCACATGATGCACCTCAGGAGCTTTTCCAGGTCCAGGCCGAGGTCCCAGCAGTAGAGCAGCAGCCCACAACAAACCAGTCTGAGGTTCCCGAGCACAGTGAGGACCCAGGGACCACTCAGGAGCCCATGCAGACAGACAAGCCATAGGGAGTCTCTATATCCTTTCCCATTATCTTTTTGGTGCTTATTTTATTTAGTTGGCATTGGGGACAATGCCAGCTTTCATTTGAGGGGGTAGGCCCTACATTTGGATTCATTCGGATGATTGTATATATTTGATACTTTTTATGCTTTCTTTATTTTTCATCTTTGGTTTGTATATATTTTTAACATTTTGCTATATTTCTCACACTTTTAGTTTACTTTGGGTCTGTATATAAAGTTATGTTACATTGTATATATTCCTACCATCTATTGTATATTCGACAAATCCCCTCTTGTATATATTCATTTTACTTTCCGCAAATTCTTTTGTTCTTAGCTTCTTAATTATGTCCGTAACTTCTTATTTTGAAAGTTTGCAATAAGCCTTTGGTTTTCTTAATGCCACGGTTCTTTCCAAAGGTGGAGTTTGTGTGAACCGGGTGGCTCTTCCCAATGATGGATGGCGTGACAACCTTCTTAAGGGTTTGAGTCTGTTTTTCTTTTTGTTTTTAGCAGTTAGTGGTTAAGGGTGCCTCAAGAAAAGCTTCACTTGGGCCTAGCACATTTGCCTTTGATCTTATGGTCAAAAACAAGTTGTTGTGTTTAGGTTGGGCCTAGCACATTTGCCTTTGATCTTATGGTCAAAAACAAGTTGTTGTGTTTAAGATGGTGAAAGTTGTGACCTTGAGACTCTTGTGTTGGCCGATAATCATCAAGTGGTTTTTCGGGACCATTGTGAGTTCAAGTCTTATCTAAGGTTATTGTGGGCCCCCGACTCTATGTGTTTAGCGATCCCATAGCTTGTGTGATGAGTAATCGTAATGCAAGTCCAAGTCCTGAGCCATTGGTCTAGAACTTGCCCTGAATGTTTGTTGATGCGAAATTCTAAGTGAATTTTGACTTGAGACATGATTATAGGCTCTCCTTGTTCTAAATGATAATTTGAACACATCCATAACCTACCAATGATAAGATCCCTAGTCAACCCTTTTGAGCCTTAGACCTTTTTCTTTCAAAAACCATGATACAATCCTTTACCCATTCTAAAGATACCCTCTCTTGGCACCCGATCATTCCTTTAGCACATGGCAAAAGTATAAGTTTGGTGGGGAGAGACGAGGATTTCAACAAAGTGGTAAAAAGGTACAAAAATGAAGAAAAGGAAAGGCAATGAAAAAGAAAGAAAAGCAAAAAGACAAAAAGAATGTTCAATATGAAAGAGAATAAAAAGGGATTCAAGAAAAGCAAAGAATGAAAGGTGTGGAAAGTTGAAAAAGGAGAAAAGGTTTGAAATGTACAAGAAAGAGTGACAGTGTGTCTCTCTAACCCCTTAGAAAGAAGTGAAATGACTCAAAGAGTCAAGTGAATGTGTGCCAAATGAAACAAAAGAAGTGCTTTAGGGAAGATGGAACCCATTTCAATCAAACATTTCCTACCCTGAACCAAAAGCCTTCACAATGTTTCCACAAAAGCCCTATATGATCTTGAGTTGAATGATGCTTAAATTAGTGGATACTCACATAAGGGGCAAGCATATGGTCTAGAGCCGGTCTTGTGACTTTTCTTTTTGAGAGATGAGTGAATTCCCCTTAACCTCGTAATGAGTGCCATTATTCTAAAGGTGAGGTTTGCTTAGGAAAGCTGAGGATGTGTGAGTTTGGGTT
The DNA here is from genome assembly GCF_001879085.1 of Nicotiana attenuata. Lineage (NCBI taxonomy): Eukaryota > Viridiplantae > Streptophyta > Magnoliopsida > Solanales > Solanaceae > Nicotiana > Nicotiana attenuata. Next base: position 27,173 of record NW_017671699.1, on the reverse strand, counting down.
CCACAATGGCCAAAGTAATAGAAAGAGTTCTTTGATGTGTTGAGTCAACTCTTGATGCTCTTGTGTCGCACTAAATCCATGGTGTTTCAAAGGGTAAAAGTTGTTATTGATTCATTTGCATTGAGGGCAATTGTTAGTCCCAATTGATGCTAGATGAGGTCACTTTAGGACAACTGAAATGTTCTTGGATATTCTCTTAAAGGGTGTGTCTTATTTTGTTTGCTTGAGGACAAGCAAAAGCTTAAGTTTGGGGGAGTTGATAACTAGGGATTTTGATACCTTTTATACTCCTTCTTGCTTATGAGTTTATTAGGAAATTGTACAAAATAGTCCCAAAAGGCTCACAAGTTGTGCTTGATTGTAGGTTTGATCAACAAAGTGACAAGATGTCAAAGATGCGCTCAAAAGGAGTGAAACTTGCACAAGCACCAAGACAAGACAAAGCTCAGGCACAACAAGGCCAGTGCGGCCGCACTATATTCTGTGCGGTCCGCACTGTGAGGCTTAGAGAGCATGACATTCAGGCACAAAGGCAATGCGGCCACACTACGATTTTGTGCGGTCTGCACTGAGATCAACGCGGCCGCACTCGATTTCGTAAGGTCCGCGGTGAGAAGAATCAGAGAGCTGCAAATTCCAAGTGTCAAGCCAATGCGGTCCGCGGTCCATTTTATGCGGACCGCACTAGAAGCCTCTGCGGCCGCAGTCTATTCTCTACGGTCCGTAGTGCCCGAGTTCAGAGAGTTAGATCTTCAAGTTCAGAGCCCTAGTGCGGCCGCACACCATTTTGTGCGGTACGCACTAACCCCGCAGGGGTATTTTTGTCCAGAATTGTCACCTTAGTATAAATAGCTTCTTTTCCATTTTTAGGTCAAGCAGATAGATTCAGCTGAGAGCTGCGCTCGTGGGTTCGATACTTTCAGCTATTTTGGGCAATTTTATCTACATTTCAACATTGAATCTTGTTATTTATCTTAGTGATTAATTAATATGAGTTGTTCTTCATCTATTTCTTTGTTTTCTTCTTCAATTATGAGTAGCTAGACCCATAAGCTAGGGTTGTGGCTCAACCCTAGTGTGGGTAATTGATGGGTCTTGTGTTTTAGGGTTAGATTGACTATGAGTATTTGATATTTGGATTAATTTCATATTTAATTGCTGAATTAGTGGTTGCAAACACTAGTTTGTGTTTAGTTGATTTTGGGTCTTCTTGAGAAAGAGAACCTAAATCTCTGAAATTAGTCCAACAAGGAATTGGGGTGTACTCAAGAGATTGATAGCCCCAATTAAAGGGTTAAACCTAGAGATAGTAATACCCGACTTGAACCCTAATTGCTTGTGCAAATTTGCATACCCAACTAGTCTTGAGAAAGTCAATTCGGGCAAAATCACTCGAACTACCGAGAGGTATAGAGTGAGTAAAATCGTGCAAAGGTTATATCATACTCCCCAAATATGTCAATCGTATCTTAAAATCAAGTACCCGTTAATTGACCACCTAGGCGAAAGTCACTACCCTAGTGCCTTTTAACCATTTGATCAACCCGTAATATCTTATTCTTAGCTTATTCTAGTTTAAATTAGCATAGTAGTTGATAAAATTAGAAGTTAAACAAAAACCCAAGAATGTTAGAAGTGCAATTAAGAACAACTACACAACTCTAAGTTAGGTAGATACTCAACTCCAACTTCTAGCTCTCTGTGGATATCGATATCGACCTTAATCGGGTAAAAACTGCTTCGATCCTCTCTCGCTACTCAATAGTAGTGCAGGGTAGGCACCGATCAAGGGTGCCCAGTTCAGATGGTCGTACGAGTGTGAGGCGAGCTTTTAGAAGCTCAAGTCAGCTTTGACCACGACACCGGTGTTGATTTTGCCCACAGGTTCAGGGCCATATACAGTTTATTGTGATCCATCTCGTATTGGACTTGGTGCAGTGTTGATGCAGGATGACAAGGTTATTGCTTATGCTTTGCGATAGTTGAAGATTCATGAGAAGAACTATCCAGTCCATGATTTGGAGTTAGAAGCCATTGGTCACGTGCTGAAGATTTGCAGGCATTATTTATACAACGTGTCATGTGAGGTGTTCACGGATTACAAGAGTCTACAGTATTTGTTCAAGCAGAAGGAGCTTAATTTGAGGCAGAGAAGGTGGTTGGAGCTATTAAAGGACTACGATGTCACCATATTATACCATCCAGGAAAGGCCAATGTGGAGGCTGATGCTTTTAGTAAAAAGTCAGCAGTATGGGCAGTCTTGCGTACATTCCGGTCGGTGAGAGACCGCTTGCTTTGGATGTTCAGGCTTTGGCCAATCAGTTCGTGAGGCTGGATGTTTCTGAGCCCAGCCGTGTATTAGCTTGCATAGTCGCTCGTTCTTCTTTATTGAAGTGTATCCGAGATCGGCAGTATGATGATCCTCATTTGTGTGTCCTTAGGGACATGGTGCAGCACGGTGGTGCCAAGCAGGTTACATTAGGGGATGATGGGGTTTTGAGGCTGCAGGGTCGAGTTTGCGTGCCTAATGTTGATAGGCTCCGAGAGTTGATTTTAGAAGAGGCCCATAGTTCCCAGTACTCTATTCATCCGGGCGCCGCTAAGATGTATCAGGATTTGCGGCAACATTACTGTGGAGGCGGATGAAGAAGGATATTGTTGCATATGTGGCGCGGTGTTTGAACTGTCAGCAGGTGAAGTACGAGCATCAGAGACCTGGTGGTCTGTTTCAGAGGATTGAGCTTCCTGAGTGGAAGTGGGAGCGTATCACTATGGACTTTGTTGTTTGACTACTACGGACTCAGAGGAAGTTCGATGCAGTGTGGTTATTGTTGATAGGCTGACCAAGTCAGCACATTTCATTCCTGTGGCAGTCTCCTATTCTTCTAAGAGGTTAGCTGAAATCTATGTCCGGGTGATTGTTCGTCTTCATGGTGTGCCCGTGTTTATCATTTCTGATCGAGGTACGCTGTTTACCTCGCATTTCTGGAGGGCAGCAGCGTGAATTGGGCACACGGGTCGAGTTGAGCACAACATTTCATCCTCAGACGGACGGGCAGTCCGAGCGTACTATTCGGATTTTGGAGGATATGCTCCGAGCTTGTGTTATTGACTTTGGGATCAGTTTTTGCCTTTAGTGGAGTTTGCCTACAACAACACTTTCTAGTCGAGCATCGAGATGGCTCCTTATGAGGCTTTATAAGGTAGGCGGTGTCGGTCGCCGGTGGGGTGGTTTGAGTCGGGAGAGGCTCGGTTGTTAGGTACGGACCTAGTGCAGGATGCCTTGGACAAGGTGAAGATCATTCAGGATAGGCTTCGTATAGCCCAGTCTAGGCAAAAGATCTATGCCGATCGCAAGGTTCGTGATGTGGCATTCATGGTTGGAGAGCGGGTATTGCTTCGAGTGTCGCCTATGAAGGGCGTGATGAGATTTGGGAATAAGGGCAAGCTAAGCCCCAGATTCTTTGGTCCTTTCGAGATTCTTGATCGAGTGGGAGATGTGGCTTACAGACTTGCGTTGCCGCCGAGCTTATCCGTCGTGCATCCAGTGTTTCATGTGTCCATGCTTCGGAAGTATCACGGCGATCCATCCCACGTGTTAGACTTCAGCACTGTCCAATTGGACAAGGACTTGTCCTATGAGGAGGAGTCGGTAGCCATTCTAGACCGGCAGGTTCGTCAGTTGAGATCCAAGAGTTTCCCTTCTGTTCGTGTTTAGTGGAGAGGTTAGCCTATTGAGGCATCGACCTGGGAGTCCGAGTTCGACATGCGCATTTGTTATCCCCATCTTTTCTCCGACTCAGGTACTTCCTTCTTATGTCCGTTCGAGGACGAACAGTTGTTTTAGAGGTGGAGAATGTGATGACCCAAAAGGTCATCACTTGTTTTAGAAATAAATTATGTGTTCCGAGGCCTTAAAACTTCACTTTTGTATCACCTCGATTTGCGTGCACAGTCCGGGCGTGTACCCGGAAAGTCATTATTTGGAAATCTGTGAAAAATGATAAATTTTGCTTTTAAAATGAATTTAAGTTGACTTCGGTCAATATTTTGGGTAAATGGACCTGGACCGTGATTTGACGGTCCCGGAGGGTCCGTAGGAAAACATGGGAATTGGGTGTATGCTCGGAATTGAATTTCGAGGTCCCAAGCCCGAGAAATGAATTTTTCGAAGAAAATTGTTTAACTGGAATTTTAAGAGTTTTTGGAAATTTGAATGTATTTGAAATTAAAGGCATCGGGCCCGTATCCTGGTTTCGGAGCCCGGTACAGGTCATATATGGTGTGTAGATTGAGCCCATAAAAATTTGGTATGAAACGGACTTGAAATGACGTGAATCGGACCCTCGGTTGTGAAATTTGAAACTTAAGTGCTCTTGAGATTTTTCTTTGATTTTGATGTTAAATACGTTGTTAAAGATGTTAATTTGGCGATTTGATCGCACGAGTAAGTCCATATGATGGTTTTGAGTTAGTATGCATGTTTGGCTTGGAGCCCCGAGGGCTCGGGTCAGTTTTGTATAGGTTTCGGGATGTTTTTACACTTGGAAAAGTTGCAGGTTTTCAGTTTCTAGTATGCTGAGGTTTTGTTCTTCGCGTTCGCGGAAATACTCACGCGAACACGAAGGGTAAGTCAGGCTGAAGGAAATTTCCTTCTACGCGAATGCGAGAACCAGGTCGTGAACGCGAAGCTTTGGGGGTGCTACCCTTCGCGAACGCGGACCTACTATCGCGAACGCGAAGGCCTTTTGGCTGGGACTGGGGAAATGGGGTTTTGTTCTACGCAAACGCGGCCACTGGCCCGCGAACGCGAAGGCTTGAGGAGACAAAGCTCCGCGAACGTGAAGGCAACTGGGCCTGACCCTTCGCGAACGCGATAGTTCCTTCGCGAACACGAAGAAGGCCTGCCCAGTGAATTAAAAACAGTAGCAAATTCGGGAGTTAGCCCATAATTTCATATTTTCAAAACTAGAGAGCATTGAGGCGATTTTTAAAGAACAAGTTCTTCCCCAAAGCATTGGTATATGATTCTAAACTTTTTTCTTTCGATTTCCCATTGCATTTCATCAATCTTCATCCAAAAATCTAGGGTTTTCATGGTAGAAATTAGGAATTTGGGTAGAGTTAGGGCTTTTTGATTAATTGGTATTTAGACCTCGTTTTGGGGTCAGATTTCAAAACTAATTGCATATTTGGGCTCGTGGGTGAATGGGTGATCGTGTTTTGGTCCGAACCTCGAGTTTCGACCAAGCGGGTTCGGGGTCGATTTTTGACTTTTTGGGGAAAATTATAGAAAACCTATAATTAAACATTGTTTATGAATTCTTTAGCATTTATTGATGTTGTTAAATTAATTTGGACTAGATACAAGTAATTTGGAGGCGAATTTTAAAGAAAAAGCGGTGTTTGAGGCTTGAGTTGGCCGTGGAAGTTTTCGGTAATTGTTTGGTCTAACCTTAGCTTGAGGGATTAGGAGTTGTGTCTTATTTGCTATGCGTTAACTATGAGTACGACGTATAGGCATGGTGACGAGTATCTATACGTCGGTGTCAAGCATGCCCGCGAGTCTTGTATTGTAATCGTTGTGACTCCGTTGTGGTTTATTCATGCTTAATATGATGATTTTCATTATTGTTCCCTTGCCGGGATGTTGTTGTTTTTTTTATTGTTCCCTTGCTGGGATTTTGTTGTTATATTATTATTCCCTTGCCGGGATGTTGTTGTTATGTTATTGTTCCCTTGCCTGGATGTTGTTGTTATATTATTGTTCCCTCGTCGGGATTCTTTTATGATTGGTGTTGATATATGAAATGGGATCGGGTTGCACGCCTACAACGGTACTATATGAAATGGGAGCGGGTTGCAAGCCTGCAATGGTACTATATGAAATGGGAGCGGGTTGCACGCCTGCAATGGTACTATATGAAATGGGAGCGGGTTGCACGCATGCAACGGTATTATATGAAATGGGATCGGGTTGCACGCCTGCAATGGTACTATATGGTTTGGGATCGGGTTGCACGCCTGCAACAGTATTACATGTGCACTTGTTTCTTATTTCCTTATCTTTTCCTGGTAATTGAATTATGGCGTTCTTTGCATTTCTCTATTGGTTTCTGCTGTTGCCTCATTATACCCCGCAACGTGTTTCACCCTCCAATATTTAACTGTAAATACTTGCCTTTATATTCCGATGTATATGATTTAACTGCACTTGTTTATTTGGTAGTCTGGTCCTAGCCTCGTCACTACTTCGCCGAGGTTAGGCTAGGCACTTACCAGCACATGGGGTCGGTTGTGCTGATACTACACTCTGCACTGTGTGCAGATATACTGATACCGGAGCGTTTGGACCGCAGTGAGGTTGTTGCCTTCAGTCCAACAGGCGACTCGAGGTAGTCCTGCAGACTTCCGCGGGCCTTGGCATCTCCTTCTATCTTTCCTGTTTGTTTCCTCTATGTATTTCAGAAACAACTTTGTATTTATCTTTCGGACCTCTATTTGTAGTATTCCTAGACACTGTGAGATTGTGATACCAGTTCTGGGTAGTTTTTTTGTTTATGGAATTGTATCGGCATTATTAAATTGTTATCTTTCAGTCTTCCGCTATTATTATTTCCGCTATTTTTATAATGTAAATTCACAATTGTTAAGGGATTAAAAATGAAATGGTTTGAATAATTAGTATATCTGGCTTGCCTAGATTTCACTAGTAGGCGCCATTACGACTCCCAAGGGTGAATAATCTGGATCGTGACAAATTTAAAAAGTCTCCTAAACCTAAAAGGACTATAAAGTGGTCGAAACATATTGTGAATTGATAAGTGCAAGAAATTTTAAAATGGTAAGGCATTGAAAAGCCAAGTCTTAAATATTAAAAAAATAACTAAATGACTTTTTTTAAATATTTAAAATATAATTAAATGACTATTCTTAAATATAATAGTAATAATCAAATGACTATTTTGTCTAGTGTAAACTCTATTTTAAAAAAGAGTAAAAAAGACGAACGACATTCCGCTAAGGAGTATCGTGCTATTAAGCCTTGAGGAAATTGGCTATATTAATAGGAAAATAGTTTGTATGATATTTATTTAATAATTTTGTTATTAGATATTTAGCTGTAGGTATTTTGCCTATTAAAACCTTTTAAGAAAAACACTTTTCAGAAGGAACACTTCTTAAAATAAGCTGAATTTAGAAGCTCGGCCAAACATGCCAACTTATTTTGAGAAGTGTTGTTCTCAAAAATACTTTTGGTGAGAATCAATTTGCGTTTGGCTAATTAATTTGAAAAGCACATCTGAGCAGTGTAGGCAATTACAATTTTATTGAATTTAAACCCAAAAGAAATTTGGATTTAATTTAAATTAAATATATTTTGGTCCAAATAAATATTATGGGCTAATATATTTGGATTAATTATTCAAATTCAATAAATATCGATTTAATAAGTACATCCAAATGCGTTGGGCTAACCCATTTAATTGGGCTAAAAGTGATGAATCCGCTTCATTAGACCCAAGATGTCATCTTCCTAGAGGCCCAGTTTGGTGCCACATGTCAAATGACGTGGCACGCCAAGTCAAACGAAAGAGCCAATAGTATCATGCCACGTGTCAAAATGACAAGACATGCCAAGTCACATTAAAAGGACAATGAAACCGCGACACGTGTGAAAGTGACATGTTCTGGCCAATCAAATGTCGCCTTGTCACATTTTAATTTGATTGGTCGGATAGAGTTTGTTCTTATCATAACTCTTCCCTCCCACAACTATAAATAGGGGTCTTTATAACTCAGAAAAGACACCACAAGTTACAACAAAAAGCAAGAGAGAGCTCGTGGATCAAACGCCACAGATTTCTCTAAAAGCTACAAGCATTCAAGTGTTCTAAGGATTAAAAGATCAAGACAAAGATTCAAGAACAAGCTGCAAGCCCTTGGATTAAAAATACGTCAAGATCAAGATCAGGCCTCAAACACTTGGATTAAAATAAATAAAATTCAGGATTAAACTCGAAGGCTCTTTTATTTACTGTTGTAAAGTAGAATCAGAGGGTTCATAGAGATGGTAACACTCAAATATTTAAAATAAAATACTACGATTGTTGCAATATGTTTTGGTCTTGATTTTATTTTCTCGACGTAGATTTATTGTCTACAAATTCTGGCACGCCCAGTGGGACAATCTCTACCTCTCATATCTTCTTTTTCAAGTCAAGAATAAGATTTAACAATTCGACCATGGAAGAACAACTTGCAAATTTGACCAAAGCACTTGAGAAGTTGACCAAGTATATGGAAGATCGAGATACTCGCCTCGAAAATTTATCAAGTGAGATTGAGATCTTAGCAGAAGTAAAATCAATCAATCACCTGTGGAGCTTTCAAAAGATAAAGAAGGGGGAGAATCCGCTGCGAGGCAAACAATCGTGGTCAAAGAGATCCAAGTTTCTTCATAAGGTCTAATTGATGTTGATCAATTGAAGGACTTCATCATGGGGACGATTGAAGATAAAATTGATCCTCCGATTAAATCTTCCCTCGCATATGCAAAGTCATACACACAACGGATTGATAGCTTGAATATGCCTGTGAGCACGTGATTTTTGCCACGCTTAAATTACTCCTATAAACTCATTAAAATTAGAATTTTTCTTTTATTATTTGAATTTTTAGGAATTAATTGCATGATTTTGTGTCCTGTTTGCATTTTTGTGTGCATTTTACTTGATATAATTTCAAAAATAAAAAATAGTGTGCATTTTAATATTACAAAAAAAAATATATAAAGAAAATAACAAAAATGGTTCTTTGCATTTTTTAGGATTTGTCTTAAATTTTTCTTTTAAATTAAAAATTAGTTAATTTTGGAGTTTTAATTAGGATAATTTTAGATTCAATTTGGGTTTTTTATTTTACATTTAATACAATCAGAAAATAATTAAAAAAAAAGTAAAAAAAAAGTAAAAGAAAAGAAAACAAACAAAAAGAATTAAAAGAAAGGCCTAGTACTAATAAATACCCAATTTTGGGGCCAGATCCGGTTGAAATGGCCCAAAATTCCCCAAGCCCGTTCCATTTGTCCAGCCCAATCCACAAAATACCCGGTCCAAATCCGTCCCCCCCCTAAACGACGCCGTTTTGGCATCATTTAATCCTTGCCGTTCATTTCCCATCATCCAACGACTCTCATCAGTTCAGGTCAATTAATAAAGTTGTCCAAAAAATTTTATCAAACCCTAGACATATTTCACCTTCCTCGTACCCTTTCCCGTCTCCAGCTGCCACCACCATGTCTCCGCCGCCTCCACCACGCCTCCGCCGGCCGAAAATCGCCGCCGCCGGCGGCGAAGCCCCAAATCACCCCAAAATTTCACCACAAACTCTCCTTCTCTCCCTCTTTCCAACCCCCAAAACCATATCTCTCAAATCATAACCAATCCTCTCGAATCCTGGATCAAATTTTCGGCCAAAATGCAAACTCGTCCAAATCTAACCAAATTCATACCCTGTACTCTCCTAACCCTCCTCATCTCTAATCTCAAACCAAAACCTTTCGAATCTCAACGAAACCTCTTCAATTTTAGATCTAGGGTTTTCAAATTTCAACCCGTCTTGGGAATTTCAAGCACTCTGTTGGTTTTTGATTCATGTTATATGTCTATTTTGGATAAAATAAACATATAACATTAATCGAAAGTCAAACTCGGAGTTAGTCCAATCAAAGACTACGATCAGTAAGTTTCTTTTCAAATTGATTCTGTTTCTTTTTGGTTCTATATTTGTTCTTATTGTTTTAGTTCAATTTTTGTTTATTTTTATTTTATTGGAATTAATTTTGATTTAGTTTGGTTTCAGTTCGTAATTTTGTTATACTTTAGTTTCAATTTTTATTTGTTTCAATTCGTGTCCAGTTCATGATTTTGATTTCAGTGTTTATTTGTTTATCAATTATTAGTTCGTGTGTTATCTTGTTTAGTGTTTATGTTGTTTGTTAATTGTTAGTTACTTTAGTTTGCTAGTTGTTAATTCAATGTTAGTGTTAACTAAAGCATTTAGGTTAACTAGTATTGATTAGTTCAATTTTTAAGTTAGGTTGATTGGATATAGCTGAATAAATCACTCTTTAGTTAACCATAGTTGGATTTTAACTAAGGTAAAAGGGGTTTGGTTGGGTTAGTAATTTTAGAAGCAATCAAGGGTAGTTTAGGCATAGAAAATGGGCTGGTTTGTTAAGGATTAGTAATTTCAGAACCAAAATAAGGGTAAGATAGGCAATTCAAGGGTAGGGAATCTAGTAAGAACTTCCAAGAAGCTTCTAGATTTGGGTTTTAAGGTAAATTTTAGAATATAAGTGAGTTAACTTCAGAAACAAGTCAATAAATAGAGGACTAATCTGAAAATAAAAGGGGGACTAAAAAGAAAACTGAAAATCTGAGGGTTGCCCTCACTTTTGCCTATAAAAGGCAGTAGATACTGCCTTGTTGAAGAAGTTTTGGAACCCATAGAATTCCCCCCAAAAATCAATCTTCAAATTTCATAAGCTGAAGTTTGAATTTCAAATTCAATTCTAGATCTAGTTCTAAAAAAAAAAACCAAAAACAAAAAAAAAAATTCTTCCAAAAGGGTCAAAAAACACCGTTCCATTGGACTTGGTTGTTCAATTTCGAGTGTAGTTGCTGGTTTACTTCTCCTAATTCAGTACTTGGTAACTGAAACTCTGAAACATGTTCTGATTTGGGTTCTTCGAGTCAAATTGAGGTTTAGTCATGTCTGATTGTTGGTTTCTGATTGCTGAGGGTTATTTGGTATATTTGGATTCAATCCCTAGCTCATTTGAGCCTATTTGAGTCGTTTGTGGTTGAATTTTGCTTCTGCTTGCTTTCGGACTTCACTGGAGTTGTTGAATTCATTTTTGGCTGTGATTCAATTTCCGCTTTTCGTTGCTACTGATTTTGAGTGCTGCTTATTGCTTCACTGCTGCTGATCTCCTTCTCTTTTGCTTGTACTCGAAACCCAGGTACACTTCGAGACTGATTTGATGTAGCAACTCTTGTTGAAAACATGAAATGAAGTTGAAGCCAAAATTCTAATATTGCTCTGTTATTTTAACGATTCTGTATGTTTTAGATAATTTTGTGACTTGATTAGTAGTCTATTTTACTCTTGTATGCATAACTGAACTGAAAACTGGACTGTATGATTTGGACTGTCCCAGACTGTCAAATTTGTAATTATCCAGTTCTAGTCTCAGTATAGTTTAGTTCTGGTTTCATTTTAGCATCGTGTTTAAAAATAGATAATCATCATAATATAGTTTCATTTCAGTGACTAGTTTAATTTTCAATGTTAGTAAGTAGTTTGAATTTGGGAAACTGATTAATAGATCCTTCTTTGTGGTTAACACTTGTGCACTCGAATTGTTATAGGTGAGTAGCACATGTCAGTTGTATTAAACACGATCTTCACTTGTATTAATAATTGGTAGTGTAATCCTGAAGTTATAATATCTGTGGTTAGTAATAATAAATGTGAGTTCATAGGAATCAAAAGCGATTAAGGTAAACGCTTCAGTCATCTCGAAACTAATTCGTAAGCCTTGTCAATTGACTATTGTTTAAGCTGTTTTGGATAAATTCCACAACCAAGTTGTAGTTAGTTATGTTGAATTCCTTGTTTTAGAATTAATTAATGTATCAATAATAAGCACTGCGTGTGGGTTCGATATTGGCTTGGGGCGTCACAGCCACCTGGGCCTCTATTTTGTTTGCACCGGACGGACTCGATATGGGTTTAAAGCACCACAACCGCTTGGGCCTATCTTCTGCTTGCGCCTGGCCCAGATAACCCCTTTTAAAGGGTTGGCATCGAGGCCCGTCAGCTGCAATTGTTCAAAGGCAAACTCGCTTAGTCCATTAATTTGGGCCTGGCTTGAAGGTCTCAATTCATAGTTTAGTATAACATAAGTTTGGGCTTTCAAGTTAGGTAGCGGGTTCAAATTAAGAGGTTATCCCTTTTGTTTGAATCCGTACCTGGACTCGAGGCCCGAAAATTTATAATATCAATTGACTAGGACTCTTTCTTCATATTTAGAGACAAAAATATAGAATATTATAGATTGCTTTAGGATTGACCTTTAAATAATAAAATGAGACGAGCCTTGCCAAACAAAATACATAAATTGCGGGGCCCTCGGTAAATGTTTATACAAAATACCTAGACTTCGGGATGGGCCGTTTAGCAAAATTCACGGTTTTCCCCAAAGATAATAACGCGTTAGTCTCTTTAGGCACGCATTTTAAACAATTTTACCTTCCTAAATACGGGTGCACATTTATGTGACCCAAATTCAAATCTCAACGAAGTCGAAATGTATCAAAAACCACGGGTGCATTTATGTGACGTGGTTCGAGACACATTTTCACGACGTTGCAATTCTCTAAAAAATAATAATAAAGTGGTTCAAAGTTAAAAAGCATGTAGGTCAAAACATGTATTAAAATCAAATAAATAAGCCAAATATGACAGTTGAGCGACCGTGCTAGAACCACGGAACCCGGGAATGCCTAACACCTTCTCCCGGGTTAACAGAATTCCTTACTCGGATTTCTGGTTCGCGGACTGTTAAAGAGAGTCATTCTTTTCCTCGATTCGGGATTCAACCGGTGACTTGGGACACCGTAAATATCCCAAGTGGCGACTCTGAATCTTTAATAAATATAATCCCGTTTCGATTGTCCTTTAATTGGAAAAACTCCCTTTTATTATACCCTTCACGGGGTGTAGTAAGTAAAAAGGAGGTGTGACAGCTCTGGCGACTCTGCTGGGGAGAGAACCCAGAACTTTGGTTCAGGGTTCAGAATTCGAGCTTAGATATATTGTTGTATTTGGCTTTATCTGATTTTCCTACATGTTTCCTGCTAAATGTGCTAAATGTTTTACCGCTTTGATATTATCTGAACTGTATATATAAACTGTGCCGAAACCCTTCTCTTCTCACCTATGGGGATGTGCTCACTGGTGGAGACTCCCTATTCTGTTAGTGTCATACCTTGAAATAAGAAAGAGGCCGGACAAGTTACTAAGCCGGACGATCCCGCGGGTCCCCGGTACGTAGCTCCCTCCTCGACTCGAGTTGTCCGCTCGGGTACACAGTCTAGAACCTATACCCAGGTTTTGAACTTAGAATAACTTGACCTCATGCCGGATCCCTAGTAGGAACGCTTATTTTCATCACGTGCATTTTGACTTAGGGGACTGAACACAGAGGTTGGGTCCGTCTAGGACAGGTGTACCCGGAATAATGGACCATCCTGATGCATCCTACTTGTGCATTTATTTGTTTTGGACTCGCATGCTGACCGACTTTGAATATCTGGGAAAAAGTTGAAAAAGAAAAAGAGAAAAAGAGAAGATAGCAGTGTAGAGAGTTAATTACCTATATTAGAAAAACCAATGTCCAAGTAGTGCCGAAATGCTGCCGGATTTTTGAGAAAATGAAAGAAAAAGAAGAAAAGTTTTTTTTAGTTTGTTTTGTTTGCCAATGGAAAAGAAAAACCCAAAAAGAGTTTTATTTTCAAATTAGTTTGTTTATTTGCCACTGAAAAAGAAAATATAAAAAAGAATCTTGCTTTCAGAAATAGTGTATTTGCCAACAAAAACAAAAACAAAAAGAGTTGTTTTCAAAATAGTTAGATTTATTTGCCCGAACTACGCAGGTTTGATTCTCACCGGATGTGAGATACGTAGGCAACCCTCATCGGGTCCAACCTCCCCTTTTCAAAATAGCCAAAAATGCCAAAAATTTTCAATTTCGTCATGAATAAGTCGGGTGCCGCCATTCTTGTTTAACATAAGTCGAATGTCCCCAAAAAGGGGCGCCGGAAGGCTGTTTTTGCAAGAACAGCCACCCTGAGTCAATTTCAACGGTTAGCAGGCACAACCTTAAAATCTTCTCCCCGAAGTGCTGAAAGGCTGTAATTGCAAAACCGGCCATTTGTTTTAAATTGGAAATTTGAACAAAAAATAGTGTCATTTTTCCTTTTTAGATCAAAATAAGTGATTAAATCACCTTAATAAATGTGCAGGATGAGCACGACTCAAAATGAACCTTTTTCAATCATGCATAAAATCCCTTTGGAGTTGCGTCTTTGGTGGAACAACTTAGGAGGAGAAGGGCAAGATGAGGTCAAAAAATATTTGAAAGGGCTTACCGGTTTGTTGGAGATTGTGCCTCGGGGAGACATCATCAGAGCGTTGGTCACATGTTGGGACCCGGCACATAACGTCTTCCATTTCTCGGACTTTGAGCTAACTCCGACACCAGAGGAAATAGCTGGCTACATCGGAAAAGATGAGGTTCCTTTAAGGCATAAGTACTTAGTGGCCCCAAGAACTGTGGCTGTGCACAGATTTTTAGACTCACTGAAAATAAGCAGGACGGTCCACAATGCAGATTTGGCAAACGGCTTTTGTACTCCACACTTCATATATCACAGATATGGCCATATAGGAGGTTTCAACAACCCGGAAAACAAGATATGTAGCAAAGGGAATCGCCAAAAATGGGAGGAGCATAGACGTTTTGCTTTTATGGTGGTCTTTCTGGGGCTTGTGGTATTTCCAAGGAAAGACGGATACATTGACATAAAAATAGCCGGGGTCGTCAGCACTCTACTCACTCAAGCCAAAAGCACTCTTGCGCCCATGATATTAGCCGAAATCTTCCGCGCTCTTACAGCCTGCAAAGCCGGGGGAGACTTCTTCGAGGGGTGCAATCTATTGTTGCAAATGTGGATGACCGAACTCTTGGGCCGCCCTCCTCAATTCCTGAGTTATGGGTCTACAAATAAGACATGTATAGAGGAGTTTTACACAAGGATTAAGGGGATCAGCTTGCCCGAGGGATTCACGGGCTGGACTTCATACTTTCGGTCCCTCACTACTAGTCAAATAGAGTGGACATGTGGATGGTTGCCTGTCGATGAAATCATATATATGCAAGCAACGGGGCCGCACTTCCTTTTGATGGGTCTTAAGAGCATCCAGCCTTATGCCCCGTATCGGGTTTTAAGGCAACTCGGGAGGTGCCAAATAGTGCCAAACGACGGCGATCTTAGTGCTCAGGTAGTTGAAATTATCCCTGACGGACAATTCCCTGAAGCAAGAGTCCGCCAGATCTGGAATGAATGCCAATACTTAAAAGCGGATACTTGCGTACAGGATCGGGCCAAAGGCGAAGTGTCGCCAGGATGCCTTGCTTGGTATAGGAGAGAATATGAGCATGAAAGGCCAGCTAAAAGGCCTCATATCCGGGAGTTTGTCGAATCATCACAAGAACAGTGGGCTTGGTTAGCTAAAGAAAATGAGTACAGGGGCCCGCATAGGAGCATTGGAAAAACAGGTCCAAGACCTCCAGTTTGAAAATCGCGTGCAAGCCGTGGCTGACGAGGGTGAGAGAAAGAAATTGGCCAAAGAGAATGAAGCTTTACGAAACCAAATCCAAAAGATGAAATTAGCGGCCGAAAATCCCGTCAGGAGTGCCAAAGTTACAAAGCTTATAGGAAATCTAAGGCAAAAAGTGAATGACTACAGTTTTGACCTCAACAAAGCGGAAAAGGAATTAGCCGGGGTTCGGAAACAATTGGATAAAAACGCGGAAGAACGGGCCCGCATGGTTAAGCAGTTGAAAGAAGAATACGATAATGAGGTCACGGGATTAAAGAAAAAGTTCATTGCCACCGAAAACAGAATGATCAAACAGGCAAAAGAATTCAAAGTTGAAAGAGAGCACTGCTATATGGCATTGGCACAGTTAGAAATGGACTTGCAACAACTCCAGGAACAAAACCAGGTAGCCGAGCAAACTTTGGAGGCCAGGGCCCAACAGATAGGGCGGTTGCTTCAAGAAAAAGGCAGAATCAGAGAGAGAATCTTAACCGTCGCTCACTCCATTACTAGGAAATGCCAAATGTGCGAGAACATGACCCGTACCACCTTCTTTGCATCAGTGATGATATTTGTGAAGCAGATAATGAGTGACCTGGACAGACTTCAAGGGGAACTTGCATATAGGCCTGCGGCGAGACCGAACGATGTCCCGCGGGCACCAGGAGCTTTAATGTATTCATGATTGTCTTTTGAGTCAGTATTGCTTTTTCTACTAGAGTTTGTCATTTGAGTCTGTATTTCCGTTCTACTGGAGTCTGTATTTCCTTTTTATTAAAAGTCAGTCAGTTGATTGAGTCTGTATTTTTGTTTGAACTAGAATAGGGATGGTGGAGTCTGTAGTTCTTTTCTGCATTAGAGTCTCTTAGTTGTTTAATCTGTCAGTTTCGAGTCTTTGTAATAGACGTATTTGCTATCAATAAAATTGAAAATCCCAGAAAACAAAATATGTTTGCTTCTACTTTACATTTATTCTTCACGAACTACGCTTGGTCTGATTCACGCGGGGTCGTGATACGTAGGCAATCTTCATAGGATTCGACCGTAACCAAATAATAAAAATAGGAGAGAAAATGCAAAAGAGAGAGCGATAAGAAACAATGGAAAAATAAAAAAGAAGTGGCACATAGAAATAAGGAAAAGCCGGGATGACGCATGCAACCAAGCAAAGGCATAATAGAAATGGTTAACTGCTTAGGTGCATTCATTCCCCAATGTGCGGTCATCTATCTGTTAATGCCCTAACCGCTAACAAAGTTGTTGTTGATGAGTCCAGGCAAGTGGTTAAGTTGACTGGCATTCTGGCAACCCATCCCTACAACACCCGCTCCAAGGATAAGTCAAACATGGTCAACCAGGAATTGGAAGCAAGCATTGTCGACCCGTCTAGGGAGGAGGAAGTAGTGGACGTTAATGCAATGAAGGAGGAGATGTATAAACTAAAGCAACAAATGGCCGAGATGTACCAGGCCTGGTCGAAGGGACATCCACCACCAGCTTATCCTGCTAACCCCACCTACCTCCCACCACTAGCTCAGCCTCAAGATCCTCCCACAGTGAACTCATCTCCTGCTTTCCCTACTTACCAGCAGTACTACGGAACCACCTCTCAAACACCACCACCTCCACCACCCAAACAAATTCCATGCCCTCCACCACCAACTACTCCTGTGTTTGTGGCTCCCCCACCTGTCGCACTACACAGGTCTTCTAGCGAACCTTTGTTCCAAACCCATGATAACCAGTATTACCCACCCGAAGCCACTTTCAAACCACCAGAGCCATGCCCTTACACTCCCCGCCTTGATCTCTCAGCAGAAGAAGAAAAGCCTCCCAAAAACCCTGAGCAAGAGGAAATGATACGGAAGGTTAAGAGCTTAGAACAGTCATTCCGAAATATGCAAGGGCTCGGAGGACAAGTGAGTGTAGCCTACAAGGACCTGTGCCTGTTTCCTGATGTCCAGTTGCCAGCAGGATTCAAGTTACCCAAGTTTGACTTATATGATGGACATGGTGATCCGGTGGCCCACTTAAGGGGGTTCTGCAGCAAGATGAGAGGAGCTGGAGGAAGGGACGAGTTATTGATGGCTTACTTTAGTCAAAGTCTAAGTGGAGCAGCTTTGGAGTGGTACACACGACAGGATCATGCCCGATGGTACACTTGGGACGACCTGGCCCAAGCATTTGCATGTCATTTTCAGTACAATCTCGAAATTGTCCCGGACCGTCTGTCACTAACTAAAATTGAGAAGAAGCCCGGAGAAAGCTTCAGAGAGTATGGTTTTCGGTGGAGGGAGCAGGCGGCAAGAGTCGATCCTCCAATGAAAGAGAGCGAGATGGTTGATTATTTCCTACAGGCTTTGGAACCCACCTACTATGGTCACCTGGTGTCAGCAGTGGGAAAATCTTTCAACGAGGTCGTGAAAATGGGAAGTATGGTGGAGGAGGGTCTCAAGTCTAACAAGATTATGAGCTATTCAGCAATCAAAGCAACTACTCAGGCTATTCAGAGCGGCACTGGAGGAGTATTGGGAAAGAAGAAGAAAGAAGAGGTTGCAGTAGTGGAATCGAGAGCTTGGTCTAGAGGTCCATCACCATATTATCGCCAACCTCGCCCTCACCCCCAAACCTACCCACACACCCCATATGGCCCACCGCAGCACTATTACCCACCTCATGTCCCCAGTTTCTCTGTCCACCATGCCCAGACATACCCCCAACCTCCTACCCACGCGCAATGGCGCGCACCCACCCCACAAAATACTTACCCAGCTCAAAACACCTACCCATCCCCGAGAACCAACAGAAATCCCACTGGAACCGGTTTTAGACCTAACCCTGCATTTAAAAATGATAGGCTGTAGAAGAAGAAGACTTTCACTCCATTGGGTGAATCTTACACCAGCTTGTACCACAGATTGAGACAGTTGGGCATGTTGAGTCCAATTGAACCCAAATTGCCAAATCCTCCTCCAAGGAATCTGGACCACTCTGTGAGTTGTGAGTATTGCTCAGGTGCTCCGGGACATGACACAGAAAAATGCTGGCACTTGAAAACAGCCATCCAGGAGCTCATTGACACCCGCCGAATTGAAGTGCAAGCCCCAGAAACGCCTAACATCACCCAAAATCCATTGCCAATCCATCACGAGACCCATATGATTGAGCTAGTCCAGAAGGGAGAGNATTCAAAGTTGAAAGAGAGCACTGCTACATGGCATTGGCACAATTAGAAATGGACTTGCAACAACTCCAGGAGCAAAACTAGGTAGCCGAGCAAACTTTGGAGGCTAGGGCCCAACAGATAGGGCGGTTGCTTCAAGAGAAAGGCAGAATCAGAGAGAGAATCTTAACCGTTGCTCACTCCATTACTAGGAAATGCCAAGTGTGCGAAAACATGACTCGTACCACATTCTTTGCATCGGTGATGATATTTGTGAAGTAGATAATAAGTGACCTGGACAGATTTCAAGGGGAACTTGCATATAGGCCCGCGGCGAGACCGAACGATGTCCCGCAAGCACCAGGAGCTTTAATGTATTCATGATTGTCTTTTGAGTCTGTATTTCCTTTTCTACCAGAGTTTGTCTTTTGAGTCTGTATTTCCTTTTCTACTAGAGTTGGTCATTTGAGTCTGTATTTCCTTTTCTATTGGAGTCTGTATTTCCTTTTCGTTAAAAGTCAGTCAGTTGATTGAGTCTGTATTTTCGTTTAAAATGGAATAGGGATGGTGGAGTCTGTAGTTCTTTTTTGCATTAGAGTCTGTTAGTTGTTTTGAGTCTTTGTAATAGACGTATTTTCTATCAATAAAATTTAAAATCCCAAAAAATATTTTGCTTCTACTTTACATTTATTCTTCACGAACTACGCTCGGTCTGATTCATGCGGGGTCATGATATGTAGGCAATCTACATAGGATTCGACTGTAGCCAAATAAAAATAGAAAAAATAAGAGAGAAAATGCAAAAAGAGGGAGCGGCAAGAAACAATGGAAAAACAAAAAGGAAGTGACACATAGAAATGAGGAAAAGCTGGGATGACGCATGCAACCAAGCAAAAGCATAATAGAACTGGTTAACTGCTTAGGTGCATTCATTCCCCAACGTGCGGTTATCTATCTGTTAATGCTCTAACCGCTAACAAAGTTGTTGTTGATGAGTTCAGGCAAGTGGTTAAGTTGACTGGCATTCTGGCAACCCATCCCTACAACACCCGTTCTAAAGATAAGTCAAACATGGTTAACCAGGAATTAAACGCAAGCATTGTCGACCCGTCTAGGGAGGAGGAAGTAGTTGACGTTAATGCAATGAAGGAGGAGATGTATAAACTGAAGCAACAAATGGCCGAGATGTACTAGGCCTGGTCAGAGGGACATCCACCACCAGCCTATCCTGCTAACCCCACCTACCTCCCACCACTAGCTCACCCTCAAGATCCTCCCACAGTGAACTCATCTCTGGCTTTCCCTACTTACCAGCAGTACTACGGAACCACCTCTCAAACACCACTACCTCCACCACCCAAACAAATTCCATGCCCCCCACCGCCAACTACTCCTGTGTTTGTGGCTCCCCCACCTGTCACATTACACAGGTCTTCTAGCGAACCTCTGTTCCAAACACATGATAACCAATATTACCCGCCTGAGGCCACCTTCAACCCACAAGAACCATGCTCTTACACTCCCCATCTTGATCTCTCAGCTGAAGAAGAAAAGCCTCGCAAAAACCCTGAGCAAGAGGAAATGATACGGAAGGTTAAGAGCTTAGAGCAATCATTCAGAAATATGCAGGGTCTCGGAGGTCAAGTGAGTGTAGCCTACAAGGACCTGTGCCTGTTTCCCGATGTCCAGTTGCCAGCAGGATTCAACTTACCCAAGTTTAACTTATATGATGGACATGTTGATCCGGTGGCCCACTTAAGAGGGTTCTGCAGCAAAATGAGAGGAGCTGGGGGAAGGGATGAGTTATTGATGGCTTACTTCAGTCAAAGTCTAAGTGGAGCAGCCTTGGAGTGGTACACACGACAGGATCATGCTCGATGGTACACTTGGGATGATTTGGCCCAAGCATTTGCATGTCATTTTGAGTATAATCTCGAAATTGTCCCGGACCGTCTGTCACTGACTAAAATTGAGAAGAAGCCCGGAGAAAGCTTCAGAGAATACGATTTCGGATGGAGAGAGCAGGCGGCAAGAGTTGATCCTCCAATGAAAGAGAGCGAGATGGTTGATTATTTCCTACAAGCTCTGGAACCCACCTACTATGGTCACTTGGTGTCAGCAGTGGGGAAAACTTTCAACGAGGTAGTGAAAATGGGAAGTATGGTGGAAGAGGGGCTTAAATCCAACAAGATTATGAGCTATTTAGCAATCAAGGCAAACACCCAGGCTATTCAGAGCGGCACTGGAGGAGTATTCGGAAAGAAAAAGAAAGAAGATGTTGCAGTAGTGGAATCGAGAGCTTGGTCCAGGGGTCCACCAACATATTATCGTCAACCTCACCCTCATCCCCAAACCTACCCACACGCCCATATGGCCCACCACAACACTACTACCCACCTCCTGTCCCCAATTTCTCTGTCCACCACGCCGAAACATACCCCCAACCTCCTACCCATGCACAATGGCGCGCACCCACCCCACAAAATACTTACCCAGCTCAAAGCACCTACCCACCCCCAAGAACCAACAGAAGTCTCACTGGAACCGGCTCTTGACCTAACTCTGCATTTAAGAATGATAGGCTGCAAAAGAAGAAGACTTTCACTCCATTGGGTGAATCTTACACTAGCATATACCACAGATTAAGACAGTTGGGCATGTTGAGTCCGATTGAATCCAAATTGCCAAACCCTCCCCCAAGGAATCTGGACCACTCTGTGAGTTGCGAGTATTGCTCAGGTGCTCCGGGACATGACACAGAAAAATGCTGGCATTTGAAAACGGCCATCCAGGAGCTCATTGACACCCGCCGAATTGAAGTGCAAGCCCCGAAAATGCCTAACATCACTCTGAATCCATTGCCAACCCATCACGAGACCCATATGATTGAGCTAGTACAAAAGGGAGAGCATAAGAAGCCTTCACAAACTGTAATGATGATCAGGGCTAGTGAGGACAGATCAAATGAGAAACTAACAAGGGGGAGAGCATCGATCAAGGTAGAAGAGACAGTTAGTAAACCAGTTGTGGTGGTACAGAAGGAGCCTTTGAGTAGTGTTGCAATAAAAGAAGAACCAGTTAAAGTGGTAGTGTCGGGGGCAACTGTCAAGCCCGTTGTGATTGTAAAAAGAGCTCGCACAGAGCCGGTTATCATCAAGCCAGTGACTCAGTTACCAGTAATTAGTGAAAAGGTCGTCCCATGGAATTACGGACGAGTGACAGTGACGTATAAGGGGAAGGAAGTTAAGGAAGAAGTTTGTGAAACCCATGGGCTGACTCGCTCAGGAAGGTGCTTTGCTCCTGACAAGCTGAGAAAGGCTAAAATTACCAAAGATAATCCAGTACCAGTAAAGAAAGTTGTAACTGAAGAAGAGGCAGAAGAATTCTTGAAGAAGATGAAGGCACAAGATTATTCCATTGTAGAACAGTTGAGAAAGACCCCGTCACAAATCTCATTGCTATCATTACTAATCCACTTAGATGAGCACCGCCAGGCATTGATGAAAATTTTGAATGAAGCCCATGTTCCTGATAAGATTTCTGTGAACCATCTAGAGAAAATAGCAAACCAGATTTTTGAGGTCAATAGGGTTACATTTTCTGATGATGAGCTGCCTTTGGAATCACTGAGCATAATAGAGCGCTCTACCTCACGGTGAAATGTGAAGACTCTGTGGTCACCCGGGTGCTGGTTGAAAATGGGTCCAGTGCAAACATCTGCCCTCTCTCCACCCTGGAAAAGTTAAAAGTGGACAGTGAGAGAATCAAGAATAGTATTTGCGTGCGAGGATTTGATGGAGGAGGAAAGGACACAGTTGGGGATATAGTGTTGGAACTGACGATAGGTCCGGTTGAATTTACTATGGAGTTCCAGGTGCTCGACGTGGCCGTCTCTTGCAATCTCTTGTTAGGCCGACCCTGGATCCATGCAGCAAAAGTAGTGCCATCTACCTTGCACCAGATGGTTAAATTCGAGTGGGACAGGCAAGAGATTATGGTGCATGGGGAAGATAGTTCGTGTACTCTGGGTGGTGCCATTGTGCCTTTCATAGAAGCTGAGGATGACAAAGGTCCATGGGTTTATCAATTCTTTGATACGGTATCGGTTGAAAAGATCTCGGAAGGAGGGTGTATTCCTGTGCCAAAGGTAGCTGCTGCGTCCGTCATGGTTGCGTCGGAAATGCTGAAGAACGGATTTGTACCTGGAAAAGGCTTGGGTGCTTCTTTACAAGGCATCGTACAGCCGGTATCTCTTCTTGCCAACCTGGATACTTTTGGTTTAGGCTTCAAGCCCACTGCTGTGGACATAAGGCGAGCTAGAAAGATGAAAAAGAAAGCATGGACCCTTCCAAAACCTATTCCCCGCCTTTCCCGTTCCTTTGTCAGGCCTGGTACTAAGAAGCGCCTAGCAACAGCAATGCCCAGTTGTGTGGTTGATCCCGACAAGGAGCTGATCGAGAGGTTTGAAAAGTTGTTTGATGAGGTGAATGTGTTGGAGGCTGGAGAAGGTCCAAGCAAGGCAGATGTTCAGTTCGTGGGGCCCCAGGCAAAGCTTAACAATTGGGAAGCAACTCCCCTTCCTACCCGGAGGGAGTCTTGGTAGTTAGTTTTGATTTCCTTTCAGTTTAATCTGGATTATTTTAATTCGGATGCTATGTTCCGTCCGTTTGGATGAGTTAAACCTTGTTATCTTAAATGTTAATGAAATGCAATTTTCCTTCTTTTTCATTCCTGATAGTTTTTATTTTGTCTTTCTTTTCCTTCTTGTATAGTCCCTTTAACGCTGGTTTCAGTGATGTGTCATGCATGAGGAGTCTTCGGCCCAGTCTTAAATGCCAATCTAACTCTGAAATAATAATACAAGAAATTGAGAGTGATGACGAAATAGAATATGATGATGAGGAAGCTTTTGAGGAAATCAGTAAAGAATTGAGCTATTTTGAAGAAAAACCCAAACCTAATCTGAATGACACAGAGGCAATCAATTTAGGGGATCAGGAAATGTGCGGGAAACGAAAATAAGTGTCCATTTGGAACCTCAGCTCAGAGAAGAGATAATAAAAGCGCTGTTTGAGTACAAAGATGTTTTTGCGTGGTCATATGATGACATGCCGGGTTTAAGCACTGATTTGGTGGTCCACAAATTGCCCACCGATCCAGCATGCCCTCCTGTCAAGAAGAAGCTAAGGAAATTTAAAGCAGACATTAGTGTGAAAATCAAAGAAGAGGTCACCAAGCAGTTTGAGGCAAAGGTCATCCGGGTCACGCGGTATCCCACCTGGTTAGCCAATGTTGTGCCTGTGCCAAAGAAGGATGGAAAGACCAGAGTGTGCGTAGATTACCGTGACCTCAATAAGGCGAGTCCAAAAGACAACTTCCCACTACCAAACATCCATATATTGATTGACAATTGTGCCAAACATGAGATCGGTACCTTCGTGGATTGTTATACGGGCTATCACTAGATTTTGATGGATGAGGAGGATGCAGAAAAAACGGCATTCATCACGCCTTGGGGAACGTATTGTTATAGGGTCATGCCGTTTGGGTTGAAGAACGCAGGGGGAACGTATATGAGGGCGATGACCACCATGTTCCATGACATGATACATCGGGAAATTGAGGTCTATGTAGACGACGTGATCATAAAGTCGAGGAAACAATGTGACCATGTCAAGGACCTGAGGAAATTCTTCCAGAGACTCCGCAGGTACAACCTCAAACTTAATCCAGCAAAGTGTGCGTTTGGAGTCCCCTCTGGGAAGTTGTTGGGGTTTGTGGCGAGTCGACGCGGCATTGAGTTAGACCCGTCCAAGATCAAAGCCATTCAGGAGCTACCGCCGCCAAGGAACAAGAAAGAGGTGATGAGTTTGCTTGGAAGGTTGAATTACATCAGCAGGTTCATTGCCCAGCTCACAACGACTTGCGAGCCCATCTTTAAGTTGCTAAAGAAAGATGCTATGGTCAGATGGACGGATGAATGTCAAGCAGCATTTAACAAGATTAAGGAGTATTTGGCTAGTCCACCTGTGTTGGTCCCGCCGGAGCTGGGAAGACCCTTGATCCTTTATTTGACAGTTTTGGATAATTCTTTTGGTTGTGTACTGGGGCAGCATGGCATCACAGGAAAGAAAGAGCAGGCGATTTACTACCTCAGCAAGAAGTTCACATCATATGAGGTGAAGTACACTCAACTTGAGAGGACGTGTTGTGCCTTAACCTGGGTAGCACAGAAGTTGAAACATTACTTGTCAGCATATGCCACCTATCTCATCTCTCGGTTGGACCCGTTGAAGTACATTTTTCAGAAACCCATGCCCACAGGGAGGCTGGCAAAATGGCAAATCTTGCTTACGGAGTTTGAAATTGTCTACGTGACCCGGACTGCAATGAAAGCACAAGCGCTGGCTGATCATTTGGCCGAAAATCCAGTTGATGATGAATATGAACTTTGAAAACATACTTCCCTGATGAGGAGATAATGCACGTTGAAGAATTAGAACAAGTCGAGAAGTCAGGATGGAAACTGTTCTTTGACGGGGCTGCCAACGCCAAAGGCGTCGGGATAGGAGCAGTACTGATTTCCGAGACAGGGCAACACTACCCTGTCACTGCTCAACTTCGTTTCTATTGCACCAATAATATGGCTGAATACGAGGCATGTATCTTGGGTTTGAGATTGGCTATAGACATGGGTGTCCAGGAAATCTTGGTCATGGGTGACTCGGATCTTCTGGTACACCAGATTCAAGGTGAATGGGAGACACGAGATTTGAAGCTCATACCGTACCGGCAGTGTTTGCATGAACTTTGTCAACGGTTTCAATCAATAGATTTCAGGCATATTCCAAGGATTCACAATGAGGTTGCCGACGCTTTGGCTACTTTGGTGTCAATGTTGCATCATCTAGACAAGGCTTATGTGGACCCGTTACAAATTCAGGTCCGAGATCAGCATGCCTATTGTAATGTGGTGGAAGAAGAGCTTGATGGTGAGTCGTGGTTCCATGATATCAAAGAATACCTCCGGATGGGAGTGTATCCAGCACAGGCTACGGGGGATCAAATGAGAGCAATTCGACGCCTGGCAAGCGGATTTTTCTTCAGTGGGGGAGTGTTGTACAAGAGAACTCCAGATCTTGGATTGTTGAGATGCATGGATGCTAAACAGGCTACAGTTATCATGACCGAGGTGCATGCGGGAGTTTGTGGACCTCATATGAGTGGATATGTATTGGCAAAGAAGATTCTCCGAGCGGGTTATTATTGGCTTACTATGGAACGGGATTGCATCAGTTTCGTGCGCAAGTGTCATCAATGTCAGCTACATGGAGATTTGATTCATTCTCCACCATCTGAATTGCATACAATGTCGGCACCATGGCTGTTCGTTGCTTGGGGAATGGATGTCATTGGGCCGATCGAGCCAGCGGCGTCAAATGGGCACAGGTTCATTCTGGTAGCTATTGATTATTTCACTAAGTGGGTTGAAGCGAAAACCTTCAAATCTGTGACCAAGAGGGCAGTGGTCGATTTTGTGCATTCGAATATCATCTGTCGGTTTGGGATCCCGAAGGTAA
This sequence comes from Nicotiana attenuata, assembly GCF_001879085.1. Taxonomy (NCBI): domain Eukaryota; kingdom Viridiplantae; phylum Streptophyta; class Magnoliopsida; order Solanales; family Solanaceae; genus Nicotiana; species Nicotiana attenuata. Next base: position 976 of record NW_017671699.1, on the reverse strand, counting down.
TCATCACGGACAATGGGGCCAATCTCAACAGTCATTTGATGGCAGAGACATGTCAACAGTTTAAGATCACGCACTGCAATTCCACCCCATATCGTCCTAAGGCAAATGGAGCGGTCGAAGCAGCTAACAAGAACAACAAGAAAATACTTCGGAAAATGGTAGAGGGGTCCAGGCAATGGCATGAGAAGTTACCTTTCGCCCTTTTAGGCTATCGCACTACTGTCCGCACTTCAGTAGGGGCGACTCCTTATTCACTGGTGTATGGCACTGAGGCAGTAATACCCGCAGAGGTTGAAATCCCGTCCCTTCGGATTATTGCCGAGGCGGAAATTGATGATGTCGAATGGGTTAAAGCCCGCATGGAACAACTAAGTTTGATTGATGAAAAGAGATTGGCAGCAGTATGTCACGGTCAGTTGTACCAACAGAGAATGGCAAGAGCATATAACAAGAAAGTGCGTCCGCGGAGATTCGAAGTAGGGCAATTGGTGTTGAGGCGTATCTTACCTCATTGGGCTGAGGCAAAAGGAAAGTTCGCCCCGAACTGGCAGGGGCCATTTGTTGTAACCAGAGTGTTGTCCAATGGCGCATTATATTTGACAGATGTGGAAGGAAAATGTGTAGAAATGGCTATCAACTATGATGCAGTCAAGCGATACTATGTATGATTTCTTGGTTTAATTGTATTTTATTGTATTTGGCATATTTTTGAGATTGAAATGACGAAGGCATTTTGTTCTGCTATCCAAACACTTTATCCTTTGTTATCCCTTTTGAGCCTCATTTACTTTCTTTCGTACCCCTCTTTCGGAATCAATAACAACTCGGAAGCTCGAGCAAGGAAAATCAGTGAAGAAACAAGAAAACACAGTCCAACAGAAAAGAAAAGGAAAATAAAAGAAAAGAAAAGAGAAGAAAAGGCAAAAAGAGAAAGGGAAAGAAAAAAAAGAGAAGAAAAATGAAAAGAAAAGAAAGA
>NW_017671698.1:180000-261610 GCF_001879085.1 Nicotiana attenuata | reverse complement strand
TATGGCAATAAGCCCAAATCATAGTGAAAACAACAAGTCATTGCTAATACGCGGTAAAATATCATCCGGACTGGACCAAGTCACAGTCCCCAATAGTAAATGACCTCGCGCTCGTCATGGAACGCGTGTCTCATCTCAACATAGCACCAAGTTGTGCAAATCCGGGGTTTCAAACCCTCAGAACATCATTTAAAATCATTACTCACCTCTAGCCGGTCAAAGTCTAGCTCGCTATGCCTTTTCCCCTCGAATCGCCCTCCTCGCGCGTCGAATCTGATCAGGACCACAAGAAATACATCACAATAGGCTAATGGGTCATAACCCAATCGAAAAGACTCGAAAAATATCAAAAATCACAAAGTTGGCAAAACCCGAGCCCCGGGCCCACTTCTCGAAAAATTACGAAATTCACATCTCCGGATTCCTCGTCTCGCCACGAGTCTATACATATCAAAATCATCAAAATCAGGGTCCATTTGACCCCTCAAATCCCTATTTTAAGCTCTCTTAAATTCAAGCCCTAAACCACCATTTTTGACCTTTGATTCCTTGATTATTTAGTCCAAATTCATGTTTATACACCATAAAATCAAGCTCTAAGTCCAAGAGTTCATACCTGATAATAGCCCTGAATCCCTCTTCAAAATCGCCTCAAAGCTCTCAAGGTTCGGAGTCCAAAATGCTACTCTTTCAAAAATTCGCGAGGAAGATGTTATCACTTAACCTGCCAGTTATTTCCGCTTCTGCGGATTAATTCCCGCTTTTGCGCCTTCCGCTGATGCGGTCAACGTCCGCTCCTGCGGACCTTTCACTTAAGGCGACTTTCCGCTTCTGCGGTCCAACTTCGCATCTGCGGGACCGCTTAAGCGACCCAATGTCCCACTTCTGCGGAACCTGACCTGGGCTCCTATTTCCGCTCCTGCGAGGCCTAGCTCGCTTCTGCGAGACCGCATCTGCGATCTCCTTTCCGCAGATGCGGAAACACCTGCTGCAACCAAAAACCTGCAATTTTCCAACTTCAAATTTCTTCCGTTAGCCACCCTAAATCACCCCCAAGGCCCCCGGGACCTTAACCAAAGTTACCAACACATCTTAAAACATTATTCAAACTTGTTCAAATCCTCAAAACACGTCTAACAACGCTAAAACCATTAAATCACATCGAATTCAAGCCAAAGTTTCTTCGAAACTTCCGCAATACGCATTCGATCAAAACTCGACCCAAAACATCTCCGAATGACCTAAAATTTTGCACACATATCCAAAATCACCTAACGGAGCTACAGAAACTCTCGGAATTCCATTCCGACCCTCGGATCAAAATCTCACCTACCAACCGGAATTTGCCAAAATACTAACTTCGCCAATTCAAGCCTAATTCTGCACCGGACCTCCAAAACCAATTCCGATCACGCTCCTAAGTCACAAATCATCCCCCGAAGCTAACCGAATCTCCGAAAATCACATCCGAGCCCTCTAACCAACTAGTCAACTTCCGGTTGACTTTTCCAAAATAAGCTTTCCTTAGAGAGACTAAATGTCTCATCTCCTACCAAGACCAAACCAATCCAACTCGATTACCCCAAATACCGATAATGAAGCATAGAGAAACATAATATGGGAAAAACGGGGCGGTAACTCACGTGATGACGAGCCGGGTCGTCACACCAAATGGCCTTCTATCATACACCATTTTTTTAGGTTCATTTCTTACGTATGTTAGTATCACCGTATATATAATAGACTAAGTTAAAAATTGATTTTCCGCTGCAAATAAGTTGATTTTGAAGAAAAATATGCCCCTTATACTACTGAAAAACTTGAATCTGCCGAATAGCTTATGTAATAGCACACAGTGGTATATAAAAATTCATACATGCAGAAATTATGATACCGGTCAATGTGCTTCTAAGTACGTGTTTATCCCCGAATCAACTTTCGTCTTTGGAAATTAAAGAATATCCCTTTAAATTTGTGTGAAAATAATTTTCAGTATGTTTATGTGTTACAATTATATAATAAATAAAGCACAAGGACAAACATCCTAAATATTGGACTATATTTACCGCAATATATGTTCTTACACGAACAACCATATGTTGCTCTTTCAAGAGGGATATCAATATCGACAACAAGAGTTCTGGTTATGGTGGAGCAACCAAAGCATAAAAAGGAAAAACATACACAAAAGAAACATCGTCTACAAACAAGTGTTCGGTAAGATACCATAACATTAAATATTATTAAACTATAATACATAATTATCTAACTAACATGACCAAATTGATCATTTGTGTAAGTTCTGATGATGTCCACTCATTTTGAATTTATGTATTATGCTAATGTATAATATTTTTCGGCATTTAGATGATTGTTGTATATACATAAAATTTCTCTCATTAATAAGACTTTGTTGTTCCTTCATATGAATAAATATTTAAACCATCTTGTGCTATTATTAACGTGCAACGCACGTTTATAGATACTAGTTACTACAAAAGTAACTCGACAAATTCAATTGTATATTAAGGTAGCTTGTCATACAAGAGAAATACAGACATCGAATCATTACAAATCGTTAATTGTTGCACGTTTATAGATACTAGTTACTACAAAAGTAACTCGACAAATTCAATTGTATATTAAGGTAGCTTGTCATACAAGAGAAATACAGACATCGAATCATTACAAATCGTTAATTAACTACAACCCAACAAGTTTTGATTCTATCTATAAACAGTAAAAAAATATATGTATATTACTCCCCCTAACAGCTAAATTCCAAACATTATCCCTTATTCATCTCAGTTATGGAATCTTAAACAGAGAATAGGCTCTGCACAATATGACTTTCAACATGAAACTCAAACGAGCTTTAATCAGCCTTTACTGATTAAGGAACTTCAAATAGAAATCAGCTAACTTAATTCAATTATTAACTAATCAACATCTTAAACAATCGAATAAAAGCATATGAATAACACCCAAGCATTAATCAGGAGGAAAGAAACATAAGTAAATTGATAGTCTAGCAAACCGGATGTCACTATAACATATTTCAAGTACCAACAATACCAAATATTTCAACCAAAGTCATGCACAATAGACCACAGCACATGATTTTTAGATGGAGTAGTTAACATTTCATTATAATTCCAAAGAAAACAAAGTTGAAATGTACACCTTGTTGCGTAGAAAAACACATAAAAATGCCAAATAAAGGGTTACTATAGAGGACTTGGATATCAGCAAACAGAGATAATCGACAAAACAACAACAACAGCAATCTTTGAACTCAGAATCTCTTCTTAAACTTCCCAGAAATATGCAACAAAGAAGGAAAAAAACGAAAAATAGCTTTGAAATCTTTCCTTTTCTTTAATTTTTCTGGAGTTTTGTTCTTCTAGTGGTGAAGAGATATCTTTGAAAAAATAGAGTGAAGGCTAAGAGAGAGTCATCTAAGAAATCAGTCTTGATGTATGTCCAAAATGCAGGGGAGGGGTCTGTATTTATAATATAGGGGTGTACCGTTATGAGAGAAGAATGAGAGGGAATATAGCTCATCTGTCAGCCTTTTTTAAATTCTGAAACTACCTCTTTTTACCCCAATTCTAACCTAATTCCAAATCTTATTGTATTTTAGACCCTTACCTCTATGTTCTAGAAACATCTCAACCACCTAACAGAATGATTCTCCTATAATTCATATTTCCTTTAGCCCCCTCAAATCCTAGCTAATTTCTTCTTTTGTTTACCACTCTTCTACCTCATTATTTACTATATTCAATCCGAAATTACTACTTTTTGTTTTTACTTAAACAACAAACAAACATTTAACACGCAGCAATTAACTAAACCAAATTAACAGTAAATCAACCAGCACAAAACTAAACGTGAATCCACTGAGTCAATCCTTGAATAAAGCATGCTAATTAAAATGATATGCAATTTAAACTAATCAATTCAAGCAAAAAATGACTATAAACATTTAGCCCTGGTTTGGCCATACATTTTTCCAAATTTAATTTGAAATTTATTTTCAAATCCCATGTTTGGCCATAAATTTGACCCACATTTTGGCCAAAACTCAAATCGCATATTTGAAATCTCAAATTCAGCCCAAATTCCCAAAACTTGGGAATTATATACATGTTTTCCCAAAATAAAGTTGAAAAATATGTTTTGAAATCGTATGTCCAAACACATTTTCATCTTCAAACCAAACTTCATCCAAATCAGATTTTTCAAAATAAATTTGGGATCTATGGCCAAACGCTAGCTTAGACTAAACCAAATCGGACGTCCACAAAGAATCAAGAGGACTGACAAACAGTAAAAGTCAACGAAGAAAGAGAGGAATGAATTATACCTATTTGGGTTGAACTCGAACAAACACCGACTCCGGTAAACTGAACATAAATTTCAGCAAACATGCCCGGATTCCGGCGTGCAAGAGGAATTGACCGGTGAAATGGGGGTTTGACAGATTTCAGTGGCCGTGAGATGAAAAGACTAACATCAATTGATTTCTCTCATCAAGAGTAATCAGGTTATTTAGGTTTAAAGTTCAAATGGGCCAAGATTGAGGAGTAATCAGAAAAGGACAGATTTAGGGTTTTTCGGCCTTCTTAAATCTGAAATTCGAAGGATTTGGGGGATCTTTTGGGAAAATTGATGGTAGATTTGAATTGAGGATGAGGGGAGGAGTATTGGGTGAGATATTGAGGGTGTTTGGAGTGGCGCCGTTGCCGTAGGCGAGTTCCAGCGGCGGTAGAAGGTGGAGGGTTAGAGAGATGAGAGAGATAAGGGATATGGGGAACTAAGGGTGTCTCTAGGGTTTTGGGGGGTCTGATCACAGAGTTATAAGGGATGGGGAAATCAATTCTGGTCCGTTAGATCTAGCTTGATGAACGACTGAGATTTGCTTGACACCCAAACGGCATCGTTTGGTTTATTAAGTGGTTGGACCGGGTGAGGCTTGCAAACTTGGGAAAGACAAAGCCCAAGTTTTGGGTCTGAACAAGAAATAGCCTCTTTTCTCCTTTTTCTTTTAATTTAAAAAATAGATCAATTTATTGAACACTTCTAATTCCCATTAATTTGTAGAATTAACCTAACGATTTATTTTCTAAACAATTAATTAATTTACTTAACTAATAATGCATGTAATGTTACTAATGTATTTTATTTTATTTTTTTGGTATATTAGTATTTTACAAAATACAATTAATTATGAAATTAAAACCTAAAAATGTAAGGATTCAAAATATTTTTGTATTTTCTTTAGGATTTAAAATGCAACTTTAAAAATACATCAAACATGTACAAAGAAAACTAAGTAAAAATATAGAAAAATAATTTAAATGTTATAAATAGAATTCTATTTATGGTGAATGTCCATATTTACAGAGATTCTAGGGTTTATTACTTGGTGGCTAAGTCAACCTCTTCCTATAAATAGAGGGTTCTATTCCATTGTAATTCATCCCAAATCAATAAGAATTCTCTCTCTACTTTTCTCTGCAATATTGTTCTTATTCTTTTATTATTTTATAATATTAAAGCTATTTTTGAAATTTTTAGGAGTAATTTTATATTAGGGCAAAAATTAGGTGCTCACATGTGCGATAGCAACAATCCGCCTGCATCTCCTCCATGAAAGTGATGTCGTCTTCAGCAACTTCACGGAGTCTCTTGCTATGAGTAATTGATACCTTCGTCTTTTTTTTATGCCGAGAAGGTGACCCCGTTGATCTCGTTCCCCCAAAAGATCATGTGGATCGTCTGGTGCGGGGGGTCTTTACCTGCTTTCGAGGGTTTTGCGTTATCTCGGTTGCTACCGTAGTTGTTCTTGGCCCGGTCACTTAAAAATTCTGTGAGATGCCCATTCTTCAATAGTGTCTCCACTTCTTCTCGCAGATGTCGGCAGTCCCCAGTCTGGTAGCCATTCGTCCCGTGGTATTCACACCACAAGTTGGGATCCCTCTGGCTGAGATCGGATCTCATCAACTTCAGGAACCATGCTTCTTTGCTGTTTCGCATAGCCGATACCAACTCTACTACACTAACGTTGAAATTGTATTCTGATAGCCTGGGATAGGAAGGATCCCGCATACCTGAAACTTCTTTGTCGTGCAATGATCTGTTGTTCCAACCACGATCAGTCCTTCTATCGGTAGAAGACCTGTCTGCTGACCGGAAGCGTCAGCCCCGGCCTTCGGTCCGTTCGTAGGGCAAAACCCAGCCCTTCGAAGATCGTCTATCCGTGTTGAAATCGTCTTTTGACTTTTCTTTATCCTTCTCCCGTCCCTTTACCGACGACGGGATGCCAACCTGATCAGCTTCGATTCTTATCTTTGACTCATGCCGGTTGCGGACATCCGCCCAAGTCGTTGCTTGGAACTCAAGCAAGCTTTCCTTCAGTTTCTGGGAAGAACTTCTCGGATTCAGACCCTTTGTGAATGCTTCAGCCGCCCATTCATCCGGAACAGCCGGGAGCAATATCCTCTCCTTTTGGAATCGGGTGACGAACTCTCGCAGCAACTCGGATTCTCCTTGTGCAATTCTTAATATGTCGGCCTTTCGGGCCTGCACCCTTCTGGCCCCAGATGAACCTTAATAAAAGAGTCTGCGAGCATCTCAAAAGAATCTATGGAATGCTCAGGTAACAGTGAATACCACGTCAAGGCTCCTTTCATGAGAGTTTCTCAAAATTTCTTCTGCAAAATGATTCAATCTCATGGGGAGCTAAATCATTCCCCTTCACCACCGTTGTATAGGTGGTAATATTCTACTGAGGGTCTTAAGTTCCATCATACTTTGGCACGTCGTGTATTTTAAACCGCTTCAAGATTAATTTTTGTGCCGCACTTAGTTTGTACGGCAAGTGAGTATACTTCTTTGAGTTCGGTCCTTTCAGCAACGGTGGTGCTTGGGATTTGGTCCATGCAGGCGTTCACTTCTCTCAAAAACTGTAAGATTTCGTTCTTGAAGGGATCGTTGTCCTTGTTGGGGCCGGATCTGCTCCCCCCAGCCCTATCGGATCCAACCTCGCCCCTCGGGTTGTTGTTGTCGGCCCTCTATATTGTTTGATTTACGGGAGCACCAGGAGGAACTGGACCTCGTCTATTCGGATTATTGGAAGCCCTCGATAAAGCCTTCTTCAACTCCGTCATAACCTTATCCTGCCGTGTGAGGTGGCCTAGAATGATTGTTTTTTGCTCTTGTAGGACCCTTACCGCATCAACAACATGCTCTTCTTCAGCATTATCGGGAGTCGCCTCCTGAACATGTCACGGCCTATTGTGGATAGGCGTGGCATCGTTCCCCTCATTGTGGGTGTCACTGATTGAATCCTCGAGATGAGGCTGGTCTCCTTGAATCTCAAGATTGTGTGTGTTGTTAACACCACAGTTTGCCATTTTTGTGATTTTTTGTTATGACAAATAATCCAAACACATAGTAAAAGTGGCAAGGATCAACTTAATTACACGACTGTCTAGGCCCCACTGTGGGCGCCAAACTATTTACCTGTAAAACGGTACAGTTGAATTTATACGTGATTTCTAGACAAGTGGCTTAATTCGATCCTGAAATAATGAAATAATTAAAGACATGCGCAAAACCTAGCCTTGAAATGAAGATAAAATCACGAAAAATAGTAACTCCGGGGGCAGAGCTTCCGGGCACCACAGTCATGAAACCACCGATCAAGAAAGTAAAATTGTATAAAGCTTTTACTCGATTATAGCGTAAGTTTGCCAGAAAAGTCATGTTCTTTACAATGATAACAGAGCTCACTATTTATAGCTGCGCCTAGGGAATAATATCCTAGGATCATGCCCTTCTTTAGCGTCAATTATGAGAGCTATTGATGAATATGTAACGGTGTGTATAAATGACAAATTCTCTGTAACGGGTAGCGCAGTAAATATTGTGAAATATTGTCCATTAAATGCTACCGGTCGGAGGGTATTTGTTGCATCTTTACGAATGTCATTCTTTCCGGTGACAAAGGGGATAATTTCCTTCGGTTCTAACTATCCCCCTACTTAAGTTCCACGTGTCGCTCTCTTAAGCGGCCACTTAACATAGCGTACTTTACCGTACACAGCATGTTGTCTTCATCTCCACCAATTCAGTATTCTAGAATCCAAACTTGAAGTTCATTGTAGCCCAAACTTGCGAAACCTTAGCCTGCTTATATCTAATAGGTCTCTGCATATACTCCATATGTTTTCATTTATGAAACATTTTGCTTATTAAGAGTCGATTTGACTAAATAGAAGTTAAATTGGATTAGTTCAACTTAACAATAACAACAACAACAATAACCCAATAAAATCCCATCAAGTGGGATCTAGGAAGGATAGAGTGTACGCAAATCTTACCCCTACCCCGAAGGAGTAGACAGACTGTTTCCGGGAAACCCGCGGCTCAAAAGGCGAACAGAGATAATAGATACTTACCAGCAGCAGTAACCAGAGAAATATATAACAACATTGTAAGAGACGAAAAATAGATCGAAAGGCAATAACAAAAATCGTTACTAGTAACAAAAAACTATGAAAACTGGAGATTAGTTCAACTTAATATTTTAAAATTAAAATTTATATATTCAAAAACAAAACAAGAAAGTATTATATATTGTAATTTTTCTTATGTCAATATGATTAAAAAAAATATATTTCAAAATATTGATCAAACTTGACGCCGTTTAACTCTCGATAAGCAAAATGTGTACCCAAATATATTTATCCACACACGAGAAGCAGAAGTGGAGAGGAATTTAAACCATAAGATCGAGCAGGAGTGGAGATAGAGGTGATTAAAGACATACGTTCAAGGTGTTAGCTAGAAGTAGGGGTGTACAAAGGAAACCGACAAACCGCACCAACCCGATAATCCGAGTCCAACCGAAAAAAAAAATCCGATTGTGGTTTGGTTTGATTTGGTTTGGTGTTGGAAAAAAAAACCCGATCATAATTGGTTTTGTTTGGTTTTAACTAAAGAAAGTCAAACCGAAACCAAACCAACCCGACACTACATATATAAAATTTTTAGATATATTTAATATATAAATATACTTATTGTGATGTAATTTATAAATATTTCTTTAACTTTTTTACAATTTTATCTTCTAAGGTATTATTTCAAGGTTGGATTTAGAACTTTTAAATGTTCCAATAAGTTTTATAGCCATTAATATTAGTAACTTAAATAATGCTAACAAAAGCCAAAACCAAAATCAAATCAATACTAATACTAACAAAAGGCATTCAATTCAATACTACGAACGGCAATGTATTGAATATCTATTTTTTGTTTTGCAATAATTTAGATAAAAATGTGATAATAGGTGAATTTGTCTATAATCACACCTTAAATAATCACCTTCTTGTGTAATTTTAATGCTAAAAGTGATGACAAAATGCTCTTATTAGTGCTTTTCATGATTTGTAGGTGATATATGTATAAAGACGGCTAAGGAGCAGTTTTAGAGTCAAAAGTGATGAAAAAGAGGCCAACTGTGAAATTTCCTAAGTGACCCGTGCAAAAACAGGCCGAAGATTCAGAGAACTGGATCCACCGCGGTTCCACCGCGACCGCGGCAGAACCGCGGTGGGAAGCAGCTGCAGAAGTTCAGAGATTCCGCGAGGGTGTTTGGCCGCGGTTCTACCGCGACCGCGGCAGGCGCAAAACTTCTGGGACCAAAGTGTCAATTACGGGATTTTTAGACCTAAACCCTATTTAGAACATTAGACTTCGCCCAAGAGAGGCATGCATTGATTTTTTTAGGTTTCTTAGCAAGAAAAACAATTGTGAGAAAGTACTCTAAACATCTTTCTTCTTTTCTTTTGATTTTATGATGAATTCAAGCTTAGTTTATGTTCCCATAGTCATGAGTAGCTAAATTCCTTGTCTAAGGCGTTGATGGAACCTATTGGGTGATGAACTTCTTGTTTATGTGAATACAAATTGCTCGTTTAATCTTTATTTGTTCAACTTCGTGTTCGTTGTAGTTAATTGACAGGATCCTCAATTAGCTGTGCCTATTTAGTGTGCATAACTTGGAAAAGAGTGCATATTTAGGGTATTGTTGAACAACACCACTCCTAGATTATTAGAGGAATCTATAATTGCGGGTTTAAAGGCGGGATTAGGAATAACGAAGCCTTGGGTGCAATCTAAATTGAATTGTGCTAAATAAAGTAAGCTAGTGTATCTCGGGAGAGTGCAATAGTAAATTACTGTGATTACTCGGGAGAGGTTTACGGTAAGATTAGCGTTCATGATTGATAGAGATGTGTGGGTAAATTTTTCTGAGCATAAACAGAAGGGATTCCATCAATAGGGGAAATCATTGCCTTAGCTTTTTCTCATAATTGTTTACAACCTTTAATTTTTACTTAGTTACAGCCATTTAGTTATTTGCAAGCTAGTTATTAAAGAACACTCAACTGAGATTCGAAAATTTGGGAAGCTGGTTCTGAAGACTTAGTGGGTCTGAAGATAGCAGTTGATAGGTTAACTCTCTGTGGATTCGACCCTGGGCGTAATACTCGGGTTATATTTGCAACGTCCGCAGAGTCCTTTTTATAAGGCATAGTTGGGCGTGATCAAAATGCATAACCTATTTTTATTTTTCTTTAGCGTTTAGTCATGTAATTAATACTCCCTTATTAGTCTACTTATTTTAGCATGACTTAGTACTTTTAGATTATGTTTATTTTTATTATGGCTTTCTAATTAGCAATATATATTTATATTACATAATTTTTATGGTCTTCATTGTTGAATATTTTAGGATAATGCCATGACACATCTCAAATTTTGTATTATTTTCTTGGAAAATACCTGATATAGTTGTATCTTACTAGGATTAAAAAAATATTTTGAGAACAAGTTATACGTTTTGTGCTACGAAGATTTTACCGGAAAAGACCTGAAAAAACCCGAATAACCCGAAAACCCGAGAAAAACCGAGATTGAAAAATCCGAGTTTTATTGATTTGGTTTGGTCTTTAGATTTAATAACCCGACACAATTGGTTTGGTTTGATAATTGCAAAATCCGTACCATCCCGACCTATGTACACCCCTAGCTAGAAGCCTGATTTTTCTTTTGTTGTTATGCTGAACATATTCTTACGAAAGGAGTCGAAGCCGAAAAGATAAATTTCAACAATAAGTCATTGGTTTGCTTTTTTTTCTTTCGGTTCTGTTCTGTTCTTTTTGTGATGAATAAAGTATACTGCGTCACTTCACTTGTAGATAATCATCGACATAATAAATACAGTACTAATGTAATGAAGTGTAAAGTGCTTCTAGAGAGTTCACTGAAATGATAAACGACATAGAGATGTTGTAACCTTTTAGTTAGGATTTAGATTAGAGGAAAAACATAAAATAGGCAAAATTTAAGAAAAAACTTTACAAACCTAGCAGTAGAAGGTATTTTACACATGTGGCAATTAAATAAATACATTCCCTGGCAGATAGCTTAAATCATGGATCCATTATCACGTACCTCAAGCATTAATTTTCTTAAAAAAGGAATTAAGTTACACTATAAAAAAGACTTGTACTTATTTATTATTCACATTTATATTATCTGTTCGTTCTCATTTACAAAAAGAAAAATGAAAGTATGAGACTAAAAGATCTGGAATATAATGTATAACAATATACATATAGAAGGAATATAATCTCATAATTGTGATAATATATGCTGTATAAATCATGTATACATTATAATAAACTATGTATAAATTACAATAGATAACTTATATATGATATAAACCATGTATAAATTACACCAGATAACTTATATATGATATAAATCATGTATAAATTACACCGGATAATATACCAAGTAAAAATCACGTATATATATTTATATAATAGTTTATCATGAATTTTTCAACCATTGTATATATTGATTGCGTATTAATATAAATAATAATGGAAAATAAATATATATGTGAAATACATATATATAGTATTATAAGAGTATATAATTAAGTATAAGTGTGTATATATGCGATATAATGATGAAATTTAATAGTGTATAAATTATAATAAAATTATAATTTGATAATATACACAACATAATAATGGTATTTAATAGTGTATAAATCACAATACTATTTCTTTTGGAAAAAGATGGCATAAATCAGCGAAATAGAGGAAAAACTCTTTGAGATTTTTGGGATTTTTTGGTTTATAGAAAGAGAGACAGAAACGGTACTCCAAGATTGTTTAATGGTGAAGATGGTAACGGTTTCCTTAGTTATTGGTTATTTATATCAAGATTGGTTATTGAAAATAGTATCCTTAATGTTGGTCTTAAATAGGATTCTCACTGTAGCGGCATTTAAGGAATTACCGATAATGCTATATCTGTAATAAAATTTGCCATCTTTGCAACAAATAAGTACTACTATTAGTTATGAGAATAATTTCTAAAAGGAGATCATCCGTGTAAAAAAAATGTTTAGATTACCCACTTGGTTCTCTTTTGGTGAAAGAGTACTTAAAAACAGGAAAACAATATATGTAAAGTTTCTTAATTTGTTGATAGGTGTGTATAGTTTCTATCCAGAATATTAAAAAAATGATGTATCGCTATAAAAATAGTGAAGAAGATATTGGAATAGCATTTTAATAGCGGTGTGTTTGTTTGATGGTATCTCATGTCTGTCGAATCCATTAAGAAATACATTTGTAAACAAATTTTATAATAACTGACACGTGCAACACATTTTTCCAGAAACTAGCATACTATATTATAATTGGGAAGCTTCCGAGTTAAAATTGAATTATCAAAATGTCCATAAAAAGCTGAAAGATAATTTTACCCTTCCTTTAAACACTACAATTAATAGTATTGTACCAAAAATAAATTTACATTCCAATAAATAATAAATTAAATATCTACGAAAGTTAATTAAATTATTCTTTAAAAACTAATGCATTAACTAAACCTCTCTTCATGTGACGACCCAAAGGGTCATCACCTGTTTTCTTACTCATTCCGTGCTTCGGAGGCCTTGAAAACCTCATTTCTAGTCGCCTCGATTTGCGTGCGCAGTCCGGGCGCGTAGCCGGAAAGCTTAAATATGAAATTCTGTGATAAATGCTAAAAATTTGATATTAAAATGAGTAAAATTAACTCCGGTCAATATTTTGGGTAAACGGACCCGGACCCGTGATTTGACGGTCCCGGAGGGTCCGTAGGAAAATATGGGACTTGGACGTATGCCCGGAATCGAATTCCGAGGTCCCAAGCCCGAGAAATGAATTTTTGAGTAAAATTATTTTCTGAAAATATTTAAGGAAATTGGAAATGAAAATTGATTAGAACGTGTTGGTATCGGGCCCGTATTTTGGTTCCGGCGCCCGGTACAGGTCTTATATGTGATTTAAGATGTTTCTGTAAAGTTTGGTTGAAATCGGACGTCGTTTGACGTGTTTCGAACTTAAATTTCAAAAGTTGAAAGTTAATGAAGTTTGAGGAAAACTAGTGATTTTGAGGTTTGATTCGTTATTTTTGTTGTTATTTGGCGATTTGATCGCACGGTTAAGTTCGTAGGATGTTGTTGAGTTAGTGCATGTGTTTGGTTAGGAGCCCCGAGGGCTCGGGAGTGTTTCGGAGGTGTTACGGAGTGGTTTCAAACTTAGAAAATTGCAGATTTTGCTTCAGCTGTTGCAGGCCCCATTTCTTCTTCGTGTTCGCGTTGTTCCTCCCGAGTTCGCGATGCTTTAGTTTTCCCCTTCTTCGCGTTCGCGTCCCAGTCCACGCATTCGCGTAGGGTTATTTAACCCTGAGGGCTCAGTCTTCTTTTCCTCTTCGCGTTCGCATTCATGTGACCGCGTTCGCGTAGCTTTGCATTGTTTCCTCAACGCGTTCGCGTGGCAGCCCACGCGTTCGCATAGAACAAATTTCTGGACCCCAGCCTTTTACTCTACGCGTTTGCATTCCCCGGCTCGCGAACGCGGTGGTCTGCCAAGTTTACCCTTGGCGAACACGACCCTCCTTCCGCGAACGCGAAGGGCAATTTTACCCAGTTATATTTTTAATTTCCAGAACAGTGTAGTTATGGGATTTTCATAAACACTCACGAACTCTTTCTTCTCCAAGGTCCTTGGCATCCATTGAAGTTCTCCTTCACCAACACTTCTTGGGTTAGTAAATTTCAACTCGTTTTTTTCATTTTCCATCAATATCTATTGAATTCCTAAGCCTAAGACATGTAATTTAGGATAGAAATTAGGGAAAATGGGTAGAGCTAGGGCTTTTTGAATTTTCTTGATTTAGACCTCGTTTTGGGGTCGAATTTGAAAACAAATTGTATATTCGGGCTCGTGGGTGAATGGGGGATACGAACATGGTCCGAACCTCGTATTTTGACCAAGCGGGCCCGGGGTCAATTTTTGGGATTTTAGGAAGAAAGGTTGGAAATCTATAATTAGGCATTGGGTTTGATTTGTTTAGCATATATTGATACTATGAAGTCATTATTGTATACATTTGATTGAGTTGGAGCCGAATTCGAGAGGGAAAGCGGTTGTTGTGGATTGATTTGGCCGTGGAAGTTGAAGTAAGTGTTTGGTCTAACCTTAGCTTGAGGGAATAGGAGTTGAGTCTTATTTGCTACTTGCTAATTGTCGAGTATGATGTATAGGCATGGTGACGAGTATCTATACATTGGTGTCTAGCATGACCGTGAGTCCTTATATTGCGAATATCCTGGTTTTGTTATAGCTTCTATACTTAATTGATGATTTCTATATGTTGTAAAGAGTATGTGAAAGGAAATTGTGATCTTTGAACTTCGTGGAGCGTTAGCTCGAGTTGAAATACAAATTGTGAAGGTATATGAGATATTTAAATCCTTGGAGCGTTGGCTCAAGTGATAATGTGAACTATGAGATGAAAGTGAAAGAAAGAGAAAGAGTTATTGGTTTATTCCCTTGCCGGGACGTTTTGTTGTTTTGTTGATTTTCTCCCTTGCCGGGACATGGAAATTTATTGATATTGTTCCCTTGCCGGGATTTAGTTGTTTAATTGCATTCCCTTGCCGGGATTTCTATCATTATTTGTTTACTTTCTTGCCCCTTATTTGTGATTGTTGTTTGAGTGAGGAAGATTGATAAAGCACGAAGGGTGATGCCGTGCATTGTATGATATTTGTGGATCGGGTTGCGCGCCGCAACAACGCTAAACGATATGGATCGGTTTGCACGCCGCAACAATGATATTTGTGAATCGGGTTGCACGCCGCAACAATGCTAAATGATATGGATCGAGTTGCACGCCGCAACAGTGTTGTTATATATTGGGATCGGGTTGCGCACCGCAACAATTATTGATACAAGTGTGTTTATTTTGGATATTAGTTTCTTTGTTCGCTGTAAATTCTAAGCTGCCCTTAGACTGTTACTCTGAATTTACTGTTAATACTGGTATACCCCCCGCAGCATGTTTCCCCCTCCCATCTTTACTTGTTTATTCTTGCTTTACTTTTTGCTGTATATTATATAACTGCACAGGTTTAATTGGTAGTCCGGTCCTAGCCTCGTCACTACTTCGCCGAGGTTAGGCTAGGCACTTACCAGCACATGGGGTCGGTTGTGCTGATACTACACTCTGTGCTATTTTGTACCGATCCAGGTTTTGGACAGCAGCAGCAGTAGCGCGGGAGCAGGCCTTCAGTCCAGCGAGACACCGAGGTAGCCTTGCAGGCGTCCGCAGGCCTGGCGTCTCCCCTATCTTTTACTTTAGACTGTTATCTCTTTGTATTCGAGACAAACAGATATATTTCTTTCAGACATTGTATTTAGTATTCTTAGATGTTCGTGAGTATTGTGACACCATTCTTGGGTAGAGGCTTATGTTGAATTCTTCCGCATTTTCATTCAGTTTTCTTTCGTTAATTTAACACTTCCGCTTATTTAGTTAAATCAGTTGTTTTTATTTTAATGCTGATAAATTATTAAAAAGGATTATGTTGTTAATGATAAAGTAATTAATGTTTGGCTTGCCTAGTTCCCCATAGTAGGCGCCATCGCGACCCCCGAGGATGGAAAATCCGGGTCGTGACACTTCATTTCTCTCAAAATGCGATGAATTTGAGGATATGTTCATTCTTAATCATAAATAACAACTACCATGATCTTAATGTTGAGTGTCTGTATTTTCCGGTCATTATTATGCTCTTTGAAAACAATGAAGTCCTTACAAATACTCAAGTTCAAATAACTTGAAATTGTGGACAAATGAAGAGATTGTTGCTATAATTTCATTTTCTTTTTTTTTTGTCACTTTTAAAAAGGTTAGTAGAAAAGCCTTTTATCCTTTTTCTCATTGTTTAGTTTTTTTCTCATTTATTTACCGTTTAGCTTATTTTAAAAATTCTAGAAGTGTCTAAACACATTACACAATTGAAGATATTGAAAAGACTTATATTTTTAAAACTTTTCATGTTTCAAAAACTGTTGAGTTTTTTAAAAAAAAACTCTTAATTTTCTCATATAAATGAAGGATCGTGGTAGTCTTTACTCCAAACATATGATGACCAGATAGGTCATTTTGAGTTTTAGCCTTTGTTTCCGTGTACTGAGATCGATTAGCTCCGTATAGTGTTTTTCAATTTGCGTGCGCAACCTGTGTCATATTCCGAAAAAATTTTATGTGAAAAACATAAGAAAATATGAATTTTAGCTTTAAAAGTAATTTGAGTTGATTACGGTCAATATTTTATATAAATGGACTCAAATCAGTATTTTGACAGTCACGGTGGGTCTGTATCGTTATTTTGGACTTGGGCGTATGCTCGAAATTGAATTCGAAAGTCCCTAACTTATTTTGGCGTGATTTGTTGAAAGCTATTAATTTGAAGCTTTAAAGAATTCCTAAGTTTGATCGTAGGTTGATTTTATTGCTACCAGGTTCGGATTTTGGTTTCGGATCTTGGTATAGGTTTATTTTACTATTAAAAAATTGTCTGTAAAATTTAGTGCAAAACGGAGTTGAATTGATATTATTCGGACGCTCGGTTGTGAATTTAAAAGTTCTTGAGTTTCTTTAAAAATTTCATACATTTTGATGTCTGATTTATAATTTTAGATGTTATTTTGGTGTTTTGATCATGTGAGCGAGTTTGTATGATGTTATTACACTTGTGTGCATGTTTGTTTTGGAGCCCGAAGGGCTCGGGTGAGTTTCAAATGTGTATCGGATGGGTTTTGCTAGTGTGAAGATTACTGGTGCAATACCAGCTCTGGTGTCTGCTACAGATCTCGCATTTGCCAGGTCTAGCTCACAATTGCAAGCCTCGTTTTTGCAAAAAAGAGTTCGCATTTACGAGCAGGGCCTGGGTTTGGGTAACCTCGCAATTGCGAGGAAATAGTTTGCAATTGGGAACAGCTCAGGATCGCATTTTGAGCTGAAATCCAACACATGAGATGGATTGTCGTGATACTTTCGGAGCATAGAAACATGGAATACTGGATGAACTGCACATAGGCTAGGTGGTAGTGCAAGTATGTAAGCCACCTCTCCAACCCTCTCAAGAATCTCAAACGGCCCGATATACCTAGGGCTCAGCTTGCCCTTCTTCTCGAACATCATAACACCCTTCATGGACGAAATCCGGAGCAAGACCCGCTCCCCAACCATGAATGCAACATCACGAACCTTTCGATTTGCATAACTCTTCTGTCTGGACTAGGCTGTGCGAATTCGATCCTAAATCACCTTAACCTTTTCCAAAGCATCCTGAACCAAGTCTGTACCCAATAGCCTAGCCTCGCCCGGCTCGAACCAACCTACTGGAGACCGACACCGCCTACCATACAGAGCCTCATACGGTGCCATCTGAATGCTCGACTGATAACTGTTTTTGTAGGCAAACTCTGCAAGTGGCAAGAACTGATCCCAAGGACCTCCAAACCTATATCACATATGCACAGAGCATATCCTCCAGTATCTGAATAGTACGCTCGGACCGTCCGTCCGTCTGAGGGTGCAATATTTTGCTCGACTCAAACCGACTCATGTTGTACGGCCCTCCAGAACCAGAATGTAAACTGCGTACCCCGGCCAGAGATGATAGATAGCGGAACGCCATGAAGTCTGACGATATAAACTCGAGCCAGCTGCTCGGAAGAATAACTAGTCATCACTAGAATGAAATGGGTCGACTTGGTCAACCTATCCACAATCACCCAAACTGCATCAGACTTCCGCTGGGTCTATGGAAGCCTAACAAAGAAATCCATAGTGATTCGCTCCCATTTCCACTCCGGAATCTCTAGCTTCTGAAGCAATCCACCCGCTGGCAATTTAGATATAGAGCTACATACTCTACTATGTCCTTCTTCATTCTCCTCCACCAATAATGTTTCCTCAAGTCTTGATACATCTTCGCAGCACCCGGATGAATGGAGTACCGAGAACTGAGCCTACTGGAGAATCAACTCACGTAAACAATCTACATTGGGCACACATAGTCTGCCATGCATCCTCAA
The DNA here is from genome assembly GCF_001879085.1 of Nicotiana attenuata. NCBI lineage: Eukaryota > Viridiplantae > Streptophyta > Magnoliopsida > Solanales > Solanaceae > Nicotiana > Nicotiana attenuata. The sequence continues at coordinate 243,077 of NW_017671698.1, read as the reverse complement.
TGCACCATCATATCCAATAGTGACCTCCTTAGCATCACTGTGTTGAACCGTGTCCTTAGGGACAAGTAGATGGGGGTCATCATACTGACCCTTCCTGATACGATCATAAAGAGAAGACTGAAAAACCACACAAGCCAAAACTCGACTCGGCTCAGAAATATCCAATCTAACAAACTGGTTGGCCAACGCCTGAACATCCAACGCCAATGGCCTCTCTACTGCTGGTAGATATACTAAGCTTCCCAAACTCTCCGCCCTACGACTTAAGGCATCGGCCACCACATTGGCCTTCCCGGGATGGTATAGAATAGTGATATCATAATCCTTAAGAAGCTCTAACCACCTCCGCTGACGCAAGTTAAGATCCTTCTGTTTGAACAGATGTTGTAGACTCTGGTGATCGGTGTAGATCTCATAAGGGACACCGTACAAATAGTGCCACCAAATCTTTAAGGCACGAACAATAGCTTCTAACTCAAGGTCGTGGACAAGATAGTTCTTCTCATTCACTTTCAGTTGTCTAGACGTGTAGGCAATCACCCTACCGTCCTGCATTAACACCGCGCCGAGATAAATCCGCGACGCATCACAATATACAGTATAAGACACCGAACCTGTAGGAAATACCAATACTGGGGCCGTAGTCAAAGTTGTCTAGAGCTTTTGAAAGCTATACTCACACTTTTCTGTCCACCTGAACGGAGCACCCTTCTGGGTCATCCTGGTCATAGGTGCTGCAATAGATGAGAAACCCGCTACAAATCGACGGTAATACCCAGCCAAACCAAGGAAACTCTGGATCTCCATAGCTGAGGACGGTCGTGGCTAACTTCTGCACTACTTCAACCTTCTTCAGATCCACCTTGATCCCCTCACTGGACACTACGTGACACAAAAATGCCACTGTGTCTTGCCAGAACTCACACTTTGAAAATTTTGCATATAACTTCCTTTCTCTCAAGGTCTGAAGCATAGTCCTTAGGTGCTACTCATGATCCTCCCGACTCCGGGAGTACATCAGAATGTCGTCAATAAACACAATAACGAATGAGTCAAGATAGGGCCGGAATACACTGTGCATCAAGCGCATGAATGCTGCTGGGATGTTGATTAGCCCAAATGACATCACAAGGAACTCGTAATGACCATACCGAGTTCTGAAAGTAGTCTTCGAGATATCTGGCTCCCGAATCTTCAACTGGTGATAGCCTGAACGCTAGTCAATCTTGGAAAATACTCTAGCACCTTGTAACTGATCAAATAGGTCATCAATACGAGACAATGGATACCTGTTCTTCACTATAACTTTGTTCAACTGGCGATAATCAATGCACATAAGCATAGAACCATCCTTCTTCAAAAATAAGACTAGAGCACCCCCAAGGTGACACACTAGGCCGAATGAAGCCCTTATCAAGCAACTCCTGTAACTGCTCCTTCAACTTAGGAGGAGCCATACGAAATAGGGGAATAGAGATGGGCTGAGTGCCCGGTAACAAGTCAATATAGAAATCAATTCCCTGTCGGGCGGCATGCCCGGAAGATCTACTAGAAATACATCTGGATAATCCCTCACTACCGGAACTGACTCAACAATAGGAGTATCAATACTGACATCTCTCACATAAGCTAGATACGCGTCACACCCCTTCTCAACCATTCATTGAGCATTACGAAATGAAATAACTCTACTTGGAGTATACTCTAAGGTCCCTCTCCACTCTAACCGCGGTAATCCTGGCATAGCCAGTGTCACGGTCTTGGCGTGACAATCAAGAATAGCATAATGGGGAGACAACCAGTCCAAGCCCAAAATAATATCAAAGTCTACCATACTGAGCAATAATAATCTCAAAACTACTAAGAATAACCAAACACGACTGATACACACGGTCAACAACAATAGAATCTCCCACTGGTGTAGACACATAAACCAGAGAACTCAAGGAATTATGGGATACACCCAAATACGGAGCAAAATAAGATGACACATAGGAATAACTGGAGCCTGGATCAAATGAGACTGATGCATCCCTATGACAGACCGGAACAATACCTGTAATGACAGAGTCGGATGCAACTGCCTCCATACGGGCAGGAAGAGCATAATATCTGGTCTGGCCTCCCCCTCTAGGGCGACCTCTACCTGCCCGACCTCCACCTCGAGCTGGCTGAGCAGGTGGAGTGGTAGCTGGTGCTGTAATCATAGCCTGGGGACCCGGTGGAGCATGCGGTGCCTGAGTATTCTGTGGAGGGGAACCCCTCCTAAGTTTGGGGCAATCCCTCACCATATGACGAGTGTCGTCAGACTCAAAATAAGCTCTCGGAGGGCGTGGCTGCTGTGGCTAGCTCGGGCCAAGTCAGATGGCACTACAAAAAACGGGGGTAATTGCGGCGGGCTATTAGGCGTATAGAGGCAGTTCGGAACCGCCGTAATTGTAATTAATGGCGGCATCCAACATCGCCAGAATCGCTTCCGCTAAAAGGTATAATACGGCGGTTTCCTTTTAACCGCCAGAATATGTCAGAGAAACAACCCCAAATCTCTGTTGTTAAAATGGCTGTTTACTTTTGCTGTTTGTGGCGGTTGCTAACCGCCGTAATTGTTGTCTTTCCAATTATAGCCATCCAGTTTATAGCCAAAAGCTACCATAATTGTAATATTTTTAATGTTAAGTTTTTAATTCCACATTTAGATCCTTTTTACTCCATAAAATCCATCATAATATGTAATCAAGCACCCACCAAAATAATTAACATAAATTATAGATAATTAGATAAGAAATTTTTTCATCATATTAAAACATAAGTGCCCAAAATCCACATTATCCAAGATTCAAGTTTAAGTTGCAAAGAGTTATTCAACAGTTACAACACAAAAAAAATATAGTTCATCCTAAAAATGATTACTAATTGTCATTTTCTCCGTTTTCATAGTTATTTTCGTCAAAGGATCTTCTTGGCCTAGTTGGTGACGGAATGCCATCTCCAACGCCATCTCCAACACTATCTCCAACGCCATCTCCTAGATTAGGTGCCTGCATAGAAAAAGCTAATTAGTAGTCTCAAACAGTTTTATTTTAAAACACTGCAATCACTGCTCTCATTCCAGCAGCCTTTTACTGAGCAACAATGGGTGTTAACTCAGCAAACAAAAATTCAATGGGTGTTAACAAAAATTAACAGAATGCTTCTTTTTAGCTTCTCCAGTATTGGACCAAGAGGAGTTGTTTTCATCGAAACTAATGCCAAACCAACATCCTATAGAAAATGACAGCACCATAAACATCTGGAGAAACATCAAATACTTTCGAGGTCTTTCTTCGTAATAATTCAGCTTCCAAAATATGTGTGTATTTGACTGTGCGAAGATTAAGTCAGCAATCAGAAAGGAGACTATCTAAGCATATCTTCAGCAGAGACAAAGCTATTTCCTCTTCTTCTTCTTTTTATGCTTTACACTATACTCTATTAGGTGCTTTTTTAGTATCCCTTCTACGATATTGTGCTTGAAACCTATTCATAAGAAGGGGTTCACAAGAGATACTGAACTATATATAAATTCTTGTCAACAGGTAGTGCCAATTACTTCATAACAAGAAAAGAGGATTTACCATCTGAGAGAACACACAACTCAAAGATCAAATTAGAGACAAATAAATTAACATACACTATGCAAATTAAAACAAACCTAAGAACTTGAGAGTATTCTTTGAACCACTTTACTGATGAAGTGTTATAAATTACTTGTCTTAAACCCATTTTATCAGCTATTTCTTCATTTGAGTGAAGTTATAAATTGTATGACAGTTGTTTCACTTGGTTATGCCATTTGGACATACAAATGTTGAATGTGCAAATAAAGAAAAAATAAGTACTTGTACCTGTGAAGGAGTTGGAAATAAGTGAGCAAACTCCTCGGGATATTTCCTATTTTCATTTGAAATAAGCTTGTTAGTGCATTTAATTGTGATCTCATATTTGCCATCTCTTGCACCCATTGTGGAGGTGGAGCACTAGTGCTAGCTGCGCCAATATAAGAACAACCACTTCATCTTGAATACTACAGTTGAAACTGCACCCATGCCTAAGCCTCGAACACGGCCAGGGTGCTTGGGACCGAAGACTATACCAAGCACGTCATTCGGTGAAAATATTCTGCCAGAGTATCTGGTCATTGACTTCGAATTTCTTCAATTCTTTCCTACACGCGATACAAAATATAGTTAAAGCATAATGAAAATGGATAACTCCCATTTTCATGGAGAATGTTCAGTTTGCTGTCCATACTTAAAGCATGAAACAACAGTAATCATATTAAAGGGTGTATAGGGCACATTGAAGCCATGCAACTATTGCGTAATGTATTGGTAACACCTGGTACATGATAAATCCTTGATAGAACAGAATGTCTTGAACATGTATTCTGCAAAACTTTGTTCATATCATTCTAATGCTCCCAGAATGCTAGAAATTTCTTAAACTAAATGTTTCATAAAACATAGTATAAAAATGCAACAAACAAGTTGAATTCGTTGAACTGTCAAAATGCTAAAGGAAAAAAATGGTAGAGGTGCACCAGTATATATATAACAGAATGAAAATGACTCAAATAGTGTTTCAACTTCATTCACAAAGAATCTCTTTACATGTATGAAGAGGTTAGAAGGTGATACTGAAAAAACAGGAGCATATAAAGAATTTGAAGCAGCAGAATAAGCATCACAGCTCACACCAGAGATTAACTGATCACATATTGAACCAATAGAGGAACATTGTGGCATTTTCCCACTAACAGGAAAGTAAAAGAAGAAAGCAGAGAATAGTGATCGACAATGGTTAGAGCAAAACCACGATTTTCTGCAGTAAATAATTAGGCAAGTTTCTAATTAATTGGATACCTGACATATGTGGTGAGTACATTATCGATAACATTGAACAGACAATCAATAATGATATTTATCCAAGAATAGTTAGTGCAAATGCACGACTAATTTACATGCACTATGGTTAGAATGCAGAGTGGCAAAATTAGGTCATGACCAAAAAAACAAGGCACATGTACCCTCTCCAATAGCAGCTGACAAATTCCTAATGCTAAGTAGTTATTGAGTTAGCTAGATTCGAAGAGAGCTGAAGAAAAGTTTACTACCTAAACCTATAACGTAAAACTCCTCAACCTTCTTCATGCTATTATGTACAGGCAACCATAACCTAGCCAAGCACCAAAAGTCCAAGACAAGCCATTTGCACCTATTTCCCTCATTCTAACTAGACAAGTAAATGCAACTATAAGAATAGAAATAGCATAATAAAACTGTATAAATCTATCAAATGAAACAACAGTAATCATGTCAACACTTACCCCAATCTCCCTAGCTTGATCATTCACATAACTCCCATCTTTCCTCTTATGAGTCTCAGTCCACACTTTGTTGCGATCAACTTCTTTTCCCTGTTTCTTCTGAAAGTTTAAAAAAGTAGAATTAAACTAAATGACTCTTGTCACATTAAAGCGACAGTAAGTACGTACTATTAAACTACCATCAAAGCCCTTCTTCTAGCCAAACTCGTAGCACCACTAGTATGGGGAAGTGTTTGTTGTCCTCGAATCCGTTGATTTCTCAAGCAAAGCGACTACGAGTCAAACTAGGAGAATATTTGTTACATATAAAAAGCAACAAGGGGCCCAGTTGCATTAAGCAGAACGAAAAAGGGAAAAAAAAAGAAGCCACAACAGTGGCAGAGATGAAGCAGCGAAACAAAAAAGGGAAAAGAAAACAGAAGCAAAAGCAGCAGAGACAAGTAGTGAAACAAGAAGAAGAAGAAGAAGAACCTTTGTTCCTCTTTTGAACGATAGTTAACATACAATGCCCATTGGTCCATGGGAATGCCTTCTGGAGCATTCTTGATGATATCTTCTTTACTCAATAATGGATCCTCAGCCTCATGCCATAGTGTAAGCCTGAATTCCTTCCACTTTTTGTTAAGCGAGTTGTTAAACCAACCTTTTACCTTTTGCTGATCACTCGTAAAGAAAAACTGAGACTTCACAAAAATAATATATGTTAGTTTACTGTTGACAGAACTATAACATACAAACTAAGCAAAAGAATTAAAAGGCATTACCATTACAAAATCATTAAAAGCACGGTCCACAAAAGCTTTAGGCATGGATGCACAACTCTTGAAGCCAGTAGAAAAGTATCGAGGATTTGTAGCAAGATGCCCCAAAAATCCTGCAAGAAGGCCGGCTGATTTTCCAATAGGTAGAGCAAACTCATCACATTCTACAATTATACGCTATTGATTCTCCATGTTATGGACATCCTGAACCTTCAACCTAATAGATTTTATCACTTGATGTTCATCTGCAACAAAATAAAGAACATATAAAAAATATTAATCAAGGAAAACAAAATCATTTTTAATTTATATGTACCTATAACATCGACAACCCAATCACGAAGCTCCGAGTCATCTGTAACTCATCTACGTCTAGTTGGTTGTGAAGATGTTGGCCCAAGTAAATGTGAGTTTTGAAGACTGACGAAGGAACTCAGACATGGACCAGGTCCATCCTAGTGAGGCACAGATATGGTCAACTCAAGCATGTGAGATGCACGTGAAGGAGATAAACCTAACTTACTAGAAGTGATATCACCTGATCATGATCGAAAAGGTTGCATATTGGATAAGGAGAAAGACTCCTTATACAAAGAGAACACTGCTTAAGAGACGGATAGAGATAGAAGATGAGTTCAACTAGAACTCTTCCACCATGGAAGAGTAGCATCAGAATTCTAGTGAATCGTTAATTACTAACTCCATAAATATCGGTGTTGTTCTCTTTTACAGGTAATGCACATAAGCAGAAGTAAAATGTAAATTAAGAGCAAAATAGCAAGGCAATTTTGCAAGCAATTTGTGTGTGATTCAAGCGTGCAAACCTAAAGCTCCTTGAACCAGATAGAAGAATCAGTTCCAAGTGTCTGTCTTTTATTCTAGTTCAATTGTAGTAGGTGGTTTTCATATTGTACCTTTCAGCTTATCTAGAAGCAATTGTATTAGGTACTAAGAGTTTTCAAGTTAGAGTTAACTTGTTGTCGCAACAGTTGAGGTTGTGTGCTACAGCGGGATTAGAGTTAATCCTAGGTTTACAAAAGAGTTTTTGTAAATGCAGTTTTTGGCTCAGTGATTTTAGTGGAGAGTTCGGGAAAATCCTACTGGAAAGTAGGTCGTGGTTTTTTTCACCTTTTGAGCCAGGTGTTTTCCACGTAAAATCTTTGTGTTCTTTAATTTCTATACTTATTATTCTGCAACAGTATTAGTTGGATGAGCTAATTGGAAATCTCACTGCCTATGAACTTAGAAGGCAAACCATGAAGATGGATGCACCCAAGAAGGAAAGGAGCTTAGCCCTTAGAATAGCTGAAGGTGCAGATCTAGAGGATGATGAAATGGCTATGATCACGAGAGATTTCAAAAAGTATCTAATGAGAGGAAAGGGTTCTTCGAGAGGTGCAACCTTCAACAAACCAAGGGCCCCTGAAAAACAGACCAACGAGGGCTGCTACAAATGTGGTAAGACTGACCACATGATCAAGAGCTGTCCTCAGTGGGAAATTGAATGGAAGAAAGAAAGGGCTGAACGAAGAAATAGGAAGAAGGAACAGGTTCATCCCAAGAAGAACAAAGGATCAACAAAGTCTATGGTTGCTGCTTGGGGAGAAAGCTCAGATGAGGATTCAGAAGATGAAGCTGGAGATGAATAAGGAACTTATGGCCATTGGAGAATCAAATGATGAACTAGAGGCAAGTGCGATTCATCTCAAATACAAGATTAAATTTTTGTCTAAAGAAAACCTATCTGAGTTGCTGCTAGATTTCATTGATGAGTCTGAGGTCATAAACAATGAGAAGGAATAACTGTCTAGGGAATGTATAATCCTGAAAGCTAAGTGCAAAAATCTGGAACTCAGGGCTAGTGAAAGTGATAGTAAAAATACTGAGTTGAAGAACCAGGTTCTTGAACTTGACACCACTGTGTTAGAGCTTAGATCTAAAAATCTAAAACTGAAATTAGGAACAGGTAAAAAGAAAGCTGATCACATACACCTCACCTTAAAAGAAAATTTAGGAAAAATGAAGGATGAGTTGTACAAAAAGGATGAGCAGAAAGAGTCCTAAAAGAGGATCTAGGGAAGGTTAAGTGTGAACTAGACAGTACTTGCAAATGGAATAAGTCCTCCGATGCACTATCCTGGCTACAAGAACATCATAGTAGCAATAAGAGAGGACTTGGCTATTGGACCCCTACACCTAAGTGGGATCCCAAAAGCAAGTACATCACACTTCCTGAGAACAAAATCTGCGCACACTGTGGTAAGACTGGTCACTTTAAAAGTGAATGTAATACAAAAGAAAAGGCCAGTCAAAAGAACAAAACCTTTGTTCAATGGAAAAATAGGCTGCCAGGATGGGCTAAAAATAATTTAATTCACCCTTTTGCCTATAGAAATGGACTCAAGCTAGTTTGGGTTCCTAAGACTAACCCCTGATTTTCTCTTGCAAGTCAAAGTGAAGGAGAGCAGCCAAATATAGTACATGGATAGTGGCTGCTCAAAGCATATGACTGGAAGCAAGAACTAGTTCCTTTCACTTGAGGACCTCAAAGGAGGTAATGTCTCCTTTGGAAATGGTAAGGAAGGTGAGATCATTGGGGTTGGTAAGGTAGTTAAGATAGACTCACATTCCATTGAGAATGTCTACCTGATAGATGGCTTGAAATATAGCATGATTAGTGTATCACAACTGTGTGATAGAGGTAACTTGGTAGCATTCTCCTCTACCAAAGGTTTTGTGATAAATCTTACCACTGACAAGATTGTTTTGCAGGGAAAAAGAGTGAACAATATATAAGTTGTAGATCTGTCCACTCTTTCAGAAAATGAACTCACTTGCTTAAGTGTGTTGGACAGTGATCCCCTCCTGTGGCAGAAAAGACTTGGACATGCAAGTCTAAGTCAACTCAACAAATTAGTCTCCAAGGATCTGGTGATAGGGCTGCCTAACAACAAGTTTAAGGAAGACAAAGTTTGTGAAGCTTGTACAAGGGGGAAGCATGTAAGATCCTCTTTTAAAAGCAAGAAAGTTGTACGCACGACCAGGTCGATGGACCTGGTTCATGGATCTCTGTGGTCCAATGAGAACATTAAGCATAGGTGATAAGAAATATGTGATGGTGCTTGTTGATGATTATTCTAGGTTTACTTGGACATTGTTTTTAACATCTAAGGATGAAGCATTTGAAATGTTTATTACCTTTGTTAGAAAAACTCATAAACAACTAGGTAATCAACTTGCATCAGTTAGGTTTGATCATGGAATTGAATTTGAAAACGCTAAGTTTGCTGAATTTTATGATGAGCATGGTATAGATCCTAATTTTTCTGCCCCTAGGACTCCCCAACAAAATGTAGTAGTTGAAAGAAAGAATAGGACTCTTGAAGATATGGCTATGACTATGCTTCTTTCTAGTAAACTGCCCCATAGCTTCTGGGCAGAAGCTGTAAACACTGCATATTACATCATTAATAGTTGCATGACTAGACCTCTTGTAGAGAATACTCCCTATGAGTTACTTAAAGGGAGAAAACCAAATATACCCCATCTTAGGGCATTTGGATGCAAGTGCTTTATGCACAACAATGGAAATGACTCCTTAGGTAAGTTTGATCCCAGAAGTGATGAGGAAATATTCTTGGGATATTCTTCACAGAGCAAAGCTTATAAAGTGTACAACAAATGAAATATGTGTGTGGAAGAAAGTGTACATGTAGTTTTAGATGAAACTAACATTCTTTCTGAGAGACAGAAACATGAAGATGAAGTTATTGGGCTGGTAAAAGAATTAAGTGAAGTCACAGCCCAAGCTGAAGCTGCACCAGAAGAAGGAACAGGTGATGGAACAGGTTCTTCCATCTAGGGAAACCTGACAGGGGGAACTGAACAAAGAAGAACTGAATCTAATTGCCAAATGGAACATGTCCATGATTTTGTTCCCCAGCAACAGAACATGGGAGAAACATCAAACAAAAACCAGTTGGTTTTGAAACCTTACAAGTATCAAAGTTGTCATCCCATTGAGAACATAATTACTGATCCAACCTCTGGAATTAAAACTAGATCTCAATTAAAGAATCTGTGTGCTTTTGATGCTTTCTTATCTCTTATTGAACCTGTAAATGTTGCTGAGGCTTTGCAGGATGCAGACTAGGTAAATGCAATACAAGATGAACTCAATCAGTTTGAAAGGAGTCAAGTTTGGCATCTGGTTACAAGACCCAAGGACAGATCAGTAATTGGCACTAAATGGGTCTTCAGAAACAAACTTAATGAACATGGAACTGTTACAAGTAACAAGGCAAGGTTGGTGGTTCAAGGTTATAGTCAAGAGAATGGCATAGACTATGATGAGACCTTTGCTCCAGTTACAAGATTGGACGCAATAAGACTCCTCATAGCTTTTGTAGCACACATGGAATTTACTCTTCACCAGATGGATGTGAAGAGTGCTTTCCTAAATGGCTACTTAATGAAAGAAGTATTTGTCAAACAACCTCCAGGGTTTGAATGCAAGGAGTGTCCAGATCATGTATATAAACTGGACAAGGCACTCTATGGACTCAAGAAGACCCCTAGAGTGGTATGAACGACTATCCAAATTCCTGCTTGAACATGGCTACAAGAGAGGTAAGATTGATAGTACTCTATTCTTGAGGGAAAAAAGTAAGGATCTACTAGTGGTACAAATATATGTTGATGACATAATTTTTTGGGCAACCACTGAAAAACTTAGTAAGGAATTTGCTAAATTAATGGGGAGTGAATTTGAAATGAGTATGATGGGTGAGTTTAACTTCTTCTTAGGCTTACAGATCAAATAAAACTCAAATGGAACCATGATCCATCAGCAGAAATATGCAAAAGAGTTGATTAATAAGTTTAAAATGGACGAATCAAAGGAAATAGACACTCCTATTGCAACAACTACTAAATTAGACATAGATGAACCTGGTTCATCTGTTGATCAGAAGTTGTATAGGTGTATGATTGGTTCACTTTTGTATCTTACTGCTAGCAGACCTGACATTGTCTTCAGTGTAGGGCTTTGTGCTCGATTTCAAGCAAATCTAAGGAATCCCACTTGACTGTTGTCAAGAGGATATTGAGATACTTGAAAGGCACCACTGACCTTTGCCTTTGGTATCCAAAAGGTAGCAACTTTAATTTAGTGGGATATGCTGATGCTGACTATGCAGGTTTCCTTATGGACAGGAAGAGCACCTCAGGTATGGTCACTTTCTTGGTACATGTCTGGTATCATGGGCCACTAAAAAGCAAAACTCAGTGGCCTTATCTACTGCTGAAGCTGAGTATGTTGCTACTGCCTCTTGTTGTGCTCAATTGTTGTGGATCAAACAACAGTTGATGGATTTTGGTATGGAAGTTGGTTGCATCCCTATTTTTTGTGATAAAACTAGTGCTATTAGTATGACTAAGAACCTAGTTCATCATAAGAGAACTAAGCACATAGATGTTAGACACCACTCTTTGAGGGACAACTATGAGAAAGGACTGATTACCATAGAATTTGGTGCTACTGATAAACAGATTGCTGGCATCTTCACTAAACCACTGAGTAGAGAGTACTTTGAAAGGAACAGGTTAGAGTTAGGGATGATTAAAATCACCTAATGGGACCAGTTCAGAATGCACAATGAAAAAAAAAACTTTTTTGGTTAGGAAATCTGGAACTTGTGTAAATATCTAGATTGATTTTTACTCAGCTTCATACTGTAAATAGTATACTCCTACGCCATGTGTTGATATGACTCACTGATCTCTAACAAATTTCTCTATTTTGGCAAATTGAGGCATGATCAAGAGGATTCTTAGTGAAGAACCTGGTTCATCAGTACTAGTTCATCTGAATAACGAAGTATGTTTTCTACACTCTGCACAATTAGAAATATTAATATTTAATTCATGAGCAGAGTCCTACCTATGATCAAATACCTCATAAAACCTTTCCTTTGACATTTGAACCAGTTCCGTCTCCACTAGAATTCTCACCGCACAAAATGCCTAAAATCTAGGGAAGCTTAACCACACATTCAACCTAAAATTTCAGGTTGATTGGACTTCTAATTGACTGTGAAAAGCTACCGTTAGTCATTAATTAATCTTCTCTCTTTAAAAACCATCATCATCATCACCGCCACTCTCATAATTCTAAAACCGTCAAATTTTTTCTGCTCTCTATTCTTCTCTCCTCCAAAACCCCAATTCAAAAATCCTTTTCCAGAATTAGCAAGATGTCTAACCTCAAGATATCCCAGGTACTCCTCCACAACCTACCCCATCTGATTCCTCCACACCTCCTCAACCCAGCACTACCCCCAACCTCGCAAAACTGTGGCTACAGGTGCACTTTCAAAGAAACTAACTACACAATTGAAGGCTAGCCAAGCCCAAGACTCTGAAAACTCATATGATACCTTCAAATTTGCGAGTTAGGGGGAAGGAACTGGGTCTTCTAATTCTGAGAAAGTTCAAAATCCCCTTTCTGAGGTACGCTCCGTTCTGGTTGAAAATTTTGATAATAGATTTGTTCTGGTTGAAAATTTTGATAATAGATTTGTTCTGGTTGGGTCTGTTATGAATGTGGAAACACCTGAGTCAAGAAGGAGAGGAGGTAAAAAAAGTGAAAAAAGAGAGTGAGGGTGCGAGTGGTGATGTGAGGGGAAGAGGGATAGAAGTGGCTGATTCTCCACCCACCCCGCTATCAGTGGGGCTGAGGATTAAGTTATAGAAGAAAGTAGCAAGAAAACAGGGGGAAGTGGATTAGGGGAGGCTGCTGAAGGGCTGGTTAATCTAAGTTCACATGTAGATGAACCCGGTTCATCTATTGAGGAGACCCTAGCAAATCTTCTAAAGAAAGTAGGTGCTAGTTATAACCCCAAGAAAAGGAGAACCCCAACAACAAAGGCTCCCAGCACCGTAAAGAATACCAAGAAAAGAAAGGCTACTTCTCCAACAACTGCTGAGATTCCCCTACCAAAAGGGAGGGCCCCAAGAAGTATGGTGAAGCAGAGTGAGAGTGAGTTACAAAAGGTTGTGGCAGAAAGCAAGAAGAAGTGGATGGATAAAGGGAAAGCTAAGGTTTTAGAGCCTGCTGAGGCTGTTGATGTGGATGAGATGGATCAAGTCCATCAGGAAGAACACACAACTGTGGAGGTTCAAAGAAAATCAAGAATTCTTCCAAGAAGTCTTCATCTATTTCCAAGGCTGCTGAACTTTCTTCTTTGGCTAAAAGAACAAGGTCTGCTGTGAAAGCCAAGCAAGTGAAGATTACTGAAGGTGAAGATTGGAGTGATGAAGAAGAGGGTGAATCTGACCATGAACAAGATAAGCCAGCCAAATTTGGCAAAAGAAAAATCTTGAAGGGTAGACTTTTGAAGGATTTGGTGGAACCGGGGATTGTTCGATTGGTTGATGCTCTAGCTGCTCAAGGCTGGAAGGACATGGTCCTTCAGTTGGATGGTAGGCTAGCAAGGAATGAGATCATTGAATTCATTGCAATTGCAGAGGTCAGGGATGGCAGAGTTACCAGCCAGGTGAAAAGGGTTCAAGTGACCTTTGATGCAAAAGAGCTTGGTGAGATCCTTGACATTCCTTTTGAAGGGTATGATGACTACACAAGGCAAATATGGCCAAGTTTGGACTCCCTTCCTACTGCCCTCGCAATCACCAGGAAATTCTGTGATGTCACAGAAGTGAATGAGGCCAAGGTTGTGCATAAGAGTGAAATGAAGCCCTGCCACAAAGTCCTATTTGAATTTGTCAATAAGTGCTTACTGCCTAGGCAGGAAAGAAGGCACATTGCTAACTATATGGACTTGGTTTTGATGGAATGTCTTGAAAGTGAAAGGCGGATCAACTGGCCTGCATTTATTATCAAGCTACTGGACAGGGTTATCAATGGCTCCAAGGCCCATGCCCCTTATGGGTTTATTCTGACTATTGTTCTGGGTCGTTGTAAGGTGCCACTAAAGAAGTGGGAGATGGCCACAAGCAAAGACCATTTTGGAATCAACACTTTGATTGCTTGTGACTATGAGGTCACTGCCATTCCCAATGAACCTGGTTCATCTAAGAAGACACCTATAAATAGCAAAGTCAGAGCTCTGGTGCAGGAGAGTGGGGCAAAGGATGCTGAGATAGCTAGGCTGAAGGCTCGTTTAGCAGAGGTGGAATATGAGAGAGATGCTCTCAGAACTGAGCTCACGAAGGAAAAGGAGAAGAATGATGGCATTCTTCAAAATATGTTGCACCTTCTCCAAGCCAAAAACCCAACCCTCCAGCTCTTCCAAGCCTTAAGATCTTTAGCCCTAATTTCCTGAACCTTGTCTAGACCTTTGAGTGACCCAGATTAGGGATTTTTCTTGTTTTGCTCATGTTTTGACTATTTTTGTTTCTTTTTGTGGATTGTGGTAGAATCATATCCCTTATCAATGAAGTTTACTATTTTTGCTCTTGTTGACTGTTTATATTTCCTTGATAGTTTGAATATGCTTGGTGATTACTGATGATTAATCCATAATTGCACTTCCAGTTGCCTTAGTGGCCATGAGTGATTAGTGGGACACACTGTGTTTATGCAACTTTCCGATGATTCCAAAAGGGGGAAGAGATATTGTGCTTTATATTCTGAATAAGTTATGTTTATAACCTAATGAACCTGGTCCTTGATGATAAGTAAAAATTTCTAACTTTGCATTGATGAATAAGATGAGTTCTGACATGGCTTAAGTGAGTGGAAAGAACAGAGTTTGTCATCATCAAAAAGGGGAAATTTGTTGGCTCAAGTAAAGGTGAGTTTTGAAGACTGACAAAGGAACTCAGACATGGACCAGGTCTATCCTAGTGAGGCACAGATATGGTCAACTCAAGCATGTGAGATGCACGTTAAGGAGATAAACCTAACTTACCAGAAGTGATATCTCCTGATCATGATCGAAAAGTTTGCATACTGGATAAGGAGAAAGACTCCTTACACAAAGAGAACACTGCTTAAGAGACGGATAGAGTTAGAGGATGAGTTCAACTAGAACTCTTCCACCATGGAAGAGTAGCATCAGAATTCTAGTGAATCGCTAATTACTAACTCCATAAATATCACTGTTGTTCTCTTTTACAGGTAACGCACATAAGCAGAAGTAAAACGTAAATTGAGAGCACAATAGCAATGCAATTTTGAAAGCAATTTGTGTGTGATTCAAGCGTGCAAACCTGAAGTTACTTGAACCAAATAGAAGAACCAATTCCAAGTGTCTGTCTTTTATTCTAGTTCAATTGTAGTAGGTGATTTTCATATTGTACTTTTCAGCTTATCTAGAAGAAATTGTATTAGGTACTCAGAGTTTTCAAGTTAGAGTTAATTTGTTGTCGCAACAGTTGAGGCTGTGTGCTACAACGGAATTAGAGTTAATCCTAGGTTTACAAAAGAGTTTTTGTTAATGCAGATTTTGGCTCAGTGATTTTCGTGGAGAGTTTGGGAAAATCCTACTGGAAAGTAGGTCGTTATTTTTTTCACCTTTTGAGGCAGGTGTTTTTCACGTAAAATCTTTATGTTCTTTAATTTCTGTACTTATTATTCCGCAACAGTAGTAGTTGGAACACATAGAAGAACCAGGTCCTTCTATAATCAAGTTAAGCGAAAAAATTGGGTACCACACAAATCACCCCCTCTTGTGTGGTATTGAAGTATAAAACATCAGAAGAGACTCCATCAGATGATGAAGATGCAATAACATTCTGTGATGAGACTCCATCAGATGATGAAGATGGAACGACATTCTGTGTCGAGACTCTATTAGTTGATGAAGATGGAATGCCATTTTGTGATGAGACTCTATTAGTTGATGAAGATGGAGTGATGGGTTGTGCATGACGTAAGAGACTCGGTCAGAAGACCGAAGATGAAGCTTGAGTCTGAGACTGGGCATGTGATGACTGCTCTGGAGCATGTGAAGAAATCCCTTTGATTGATTTGAATAGATTTTTCACCTGATTTTGCTTCGACATCTCTGCATACATGGTTGAACAAAGTGACAACCAAGTTCATATGCAAACATAGTAAATCATTAATATGCAATTTCAAATACAACAGAGAATTTTACTTTTGTTAGAACTGGGACAAGATTCAAGATTTCCTATTAGTAGAGAATTTCAATTGATAAATGCTTGCCATATGTTTCATTGATCCATATAATTGGTTACAGTATGATCTGTTAAATAGTAGCAGTTTGGGACCCCTACAGAACATACAACCTTTCTGAGAAGGTGGAGTTCAGTAACCAATTTGGTCAAAGCCACTAATCTACATATAATTTGAATGTAGAACACAAGGAGGACATATAATAATGAATCAGAAAATGTTAAATGACAAATTAAATACTACAGATTGGCAAATAAAGTTGATGTTCTGTTTATAGAAGGAGGACATCAATATCTTCTTTCGCTCCAATGCCTCGAGATATGCCTTACAGATCATGTTGCCACTGAAATCTCATTATTGAAGGTTCTAGGAGGCTCAAATATTGACCAACCTATTTGGACCAATAGTTTGATGGTCTGTTTATTTGCATATCAGCTTCGCAGATTCTAAAATAAAGCAGAATTCTTACTACTTAAGCACCTGAAATTTGGCACAAAGGTCTTCCTTTTAAAATTTATTTCTTGATGATGAAAATTTTAAAGCACAGGCTACCCACAGATAATATCTCTACTAAATTTGGTTTTAATGATCCCTCCAAATGTTATTGCTACTCTATTAACAACCCGACCGGTCGTTTTGATAGTTAGAGCCCCGATCCCCTATTAACTACTTTCCCGTATCTATTTATGCTATTGTGACTTGCCGGGAAGATTCGTTTTGGTTTTTGAAGGGTTTTGGGACACTTAGCCCCTAAATGGAGGTTTAAGCTATAGGATTTAGACCGTAGTCGGAGCTATGTGAATACGACTCCAGAATGGAGTTCCGTCAATTGCATTAGCTCCGTTGGGTGATATTGGGCTTAGGGGCATGTCCAGATTGTGTTTTGGAGGTCTGTAGCTCATTTAGGTTTGAAATGACAAAAGTCGAATTTTTGGAGTTTTGAACCGATAGTGGAATTTATTATATCAGGGTCGGAATATGATTTTGGAAGTTGGAGTAGGTCCGTTGTGTTGAACATGACTTGTGTTCAAAATTTGGGGTCAATTGGACGTGGTTTGGTCAGTTTCGGCATCGGTTGTAGAATTTGGAAGTTTCAAGTTCGTTAAGTTTTGATTGGAGGTTGATTTGTGTTTTTAGCGTTGTTTGATGTGATTTGAGGGCTCGACTAAGTTTGTATGGTATTTTAGGATTGGTTGGTATGTTTGGTTAAGCTCCAAGGGGCCTCGGGTGAGTTTCGGGTGTTTAATAGATCAAATATTGAAGTTGAGCTTTGGGAGAAATGGCTGAAGAGTGCTGCATTTGGTGTAATCGCACAAGATTGACCACAGGTGCGATCCCGCAGAAGCGAGCCATAGGGCGCATGTGTGGATTGGACGAGTTTGGTCTGTGGGCGCAGGTGCGAGAGAGGGACCGCAGAAGCGGAGTCGCTTCTGCAGAAGGTGGAGCGTAGAAGCGGAAGGCTTGGAGCTAGATGGTCATAGATGCGGATAGGCTTCCACAGGAGTGGGTGTACAGGTGCGATCTAAGTGTCACAGATGCGGATTTCAGACCTTAAGTTGTTTCCGCACCTGCGATGGTATTTCTGCAGGTGCAAAGAAGGGTCCGCAGGTGCGGTTTGCCTGACAGAAAAAGAGAGAATTTGAGGTTTTGAGTTCATTATCAATTTTTGGACCTAAAGAGCTCGGATTGAGGGGAAATTTCGAGGGGTTATTAGAGGAAACTTTTGGGTAATGATTCCTTACTCGATTTTGGTTACATGTCATTAATCTATTGTTGTTTTCTTCATTTAATCAAGGAATTTGAGTGTGAAAGTTGGGAAAATGGGGGAAAGTTCCCCAATTGAATTTATGAGTTTTGAGTGGGATTTAGGCATCGAATTTGGATAATTTTGGTACGAGTGAACTCCTGAGTGAATCGGAGTTCATAATTTGTGACTTTTACCTGATTTCGAGACGTGGGCCCGGGAAGGTTTTTTGGGTGTTTTTCTATTTTCTTGCCTTAGCTTTGATTTCATTAGCTAGATTAGTTGCTTTTAGCTATATTTACGATATGTAATTTATTTGGCTAGATTTGGGCGATCCGGAACCGGATATTCGTGGAAAGAGCATTGTTTCAGATTGAATTGAGCTTGGTTCGAGGTAAGTGGCTTTCCTAACCTTGTGTGGGGGAACTCCCCATAGGGACTCATTTCCAGCATCAGGATTAACATGTCCCAGGAGCTTGAGATGAATATCTCGTATCAGCAAGTGGTGAGTATTACCAGGAGAGTAGAGGGCATGCTTGCTCGGGATATGAGGAGAGAGAGGCCAAGAGGTCTCGAGAATCGGGACATTATTCTGGTGCTCGTGCCCTAGCTACATTTTGTCATAGTAGGGGTTATGTGAGTCGCCCCATTTATTCAGCTCTTCCAGCCGCCAGTGGTATTCCAGCTCCTCCTAGACCTCAGGAGCCTTATTATGCACCTCCAGTATCTAGTGTGCCTCCTGCACGGGGTGCTATCAGCGGTTAGTCTAGCAGACCTGGCCCGAGCTGATCACAGCTGCCACGTCCTCCCAAAGCTAGTTTTGAGTGTGGCATCACTCGCCATATGGTGAGGGATTTCCCTAAACTTAGGAGGGGTTTACCTCCACAGACTTCGCAGCCACAGCGTGCTCCACTAGGTCGTCAGGCTATGACTACAGCATCAGCTACCACCCTACCTACTCATCCGACCCAAGGTGGAGGTCGAGGTGGTAGAGGTCATCCTAGAGAGGGAGGCCAGGCCAGATACTATGCCCTTCCAGATCGTACAGAGGCCGTTGCTTCTGATTCTTTCATTACAAGTATTGTCCCAGTCTGTCATAGAGATGCATCAGTTTTATTCGATCCAGGCTCCACTTATTCTTCTGTGTCGTCTTATTTTGCCCCGTATTTGGGCGTATCTCGGGATTTTTTGAGTTTCCTATTTCTGTGTCTACTCCCGTGGGATATTTTCTTGTGGTAGACCGCGTTTATCTATCGTGTTTGATTACTCTTAGTGGTTTGAGACCAGAGCCGATTTATTATTGCTTAGCATGGTAGATTTTGATGTTATCTTGGGCATGGACCGGTTGTCGCCCCATTATGATATTCTTGATTGTCACGCCAAAAACGTGACGCTGGCTATGCCAGGTTTACCGCGATTAGAGTGGAGGGGTACCTTAGATTACACTCCTATCAGATTTATTTCATTTCTTAAAGCTCATAGAATGGTTGAGAAAGGGTGTGACATGTATCTAGCCTATGTGAGAGATGTCAGTATTGATACCCCTACTATTAATTCAGTATAGTAGTGAGGGATTTTCCTGATGTGTTTCCATTTGTTTTCCCGGGCATGCTGCACGATAGAGACATTTATTTTGGCATAGACTTATTGCCGGCGCTCAGCCCATCTGTATTCCTCCTTATCGTATAGTCCCTCATAAGTTGAAGGAGTTGAAGGAACAGTTATAGGAATTGCTTGATAAGGGCTTCATTCGGCCCAGTGTGTCACCTCGGGGTTCTCCTATCTTATTCGTAAAGAAAAAGGATGGTTCTATGCGTATGTGTATTGATTATCGCCAGTTGAATAAAGTTATACTGAAGAATCAGTATCCTTTGCCTCGTATTGATATTTGTGTTTAGGTTATCATCAGTTGAAGATTCGAGAGCCAGATATCCTGAAGACTGCTTTCAGGACTCGATATGGTCATTACGAGTTCCTTGTTATGTCATTTGGGCTGACCAACGTCCCAGAATCATTTATGCATTTGATACATAGTGTGTTTCGACCTTATCTTGACTCGTTCGTCATTGTCTTTGTTGATGACATTCTGGTGTACTCCCGCAGTCGGGAGAATCATTAGTAGCACCTTAGGACAGTTCTCTAGACTTTGAGAGAGAAAAAATTATATGCAAAGTTCTCAAAATGTGAGTTCTAGTTGGATTCTGTGGCTTTTTTGGGTCACGTGTTATCGAGTTAAGGGATCAAGGTGGATCCGAATAAAGTGGAAGCAGTGCAGAATTGGCCCAGACCATCCTCAGCTACAGAGATCCGGAGTTTCATAGGTTTGGCGGGATATTGCCGTCGATTTGTTGAGGGGTTCTCGTCTATTGCATCACCTATGACCAGGCTAACTCAGAAGGGTGCTCCGTTCAGGTGGACGGAAGAGTGTGAGGAGAGCTTTTAGAAGCTCAAGACAGCTTTGACTACAGCCCAAATATTGGTATTGCCTTCAGGTTCAGGGTCTTATACAGTTTATTGTGATGCGTCGCGAGTTGGCCTCGGCGCGGTGTTGATGCAGGACCGTAGGGTGATTGCCTACGCGTCCAGACAATTGAAGGTGCTATTGTTCATGCGTTGAAGATTTGGAGGCACTATTTGTACGATGTCCATTATGAGATCTACACTGATCACCGGAGTTTGCAGCATTTGTTCAAGCAGAAGGATCTTAATATATGTTAGAGTAGGTGGTTCGAGTTGCTTAAGGATTATGATATCACCATTTTGTACCACCCGGGGAAGGTCAATGTGGTGGCCGATTCTTTAGATTTCCGTACTTATTTTATGGTAATATTTCTTTCTGTCTTATTTCATTATATTTATACCAGTAGGGCCCTGACCTGATCTCGTCACTACTCGACCGAGGTTAGGCTTGGGACTTACTAGGTACCGTTGTGGTGTACTCATGCCCTTTCCTGCACATGTTTTCCGTGTGCAGATCCAGGTACTAGTTGTCAGCCTCAAGTCTAGCTGCGTGGTTGCTATTTCACGAGACTTCAAGGTACATCTGCCAGGTCCGCTGACCTCGGAGTCCCCTTTTATCCCCTTGTGTCGATTTCCCCCTTGTTTTCTTCACACATAAAAGTATAGAGCAGTTAGAAACTCTTAGATGCTTGTGATGTTGCGACATTCCGGGATTTGGGAGAGATGATTATTGTGTATGCCGAGTTTCACCATTTCTGCTTATTAACTATATCTGTTAACTGTTATCTTTGAGTTTTCATTTCATTTTTGGAATATAAGGCTTACCTAGTCGTAGAGACTAGGTGTCGTCACGATAGTTCACGGAGGGAGAGATTGGGTTGTGACAAAAGTAGATACTATTGAACATATTTTTTCAGACAAAAACTTTGAGGATACACTACTAGTGGCTCGAATTCAACCAGCCACTACTGTAAAAACACTTTCACAATCCCCTAATCTCAACTTTATCCCTTCTACTTATGTTAATTCTACTATTAATCCCTTTGATCCCCCTGCATCTGATCATGATCTTGATTCTTACTCTATTTCTACTATTGATTTTTCCTTACTCACTTCCACCGATCCTCAACAACGCTCTGAAGCTATCGACAACCTCAGCAAAGCTTGCCAAGACTAGGGATTTTTCATGGTACACTTAAATATTGTAACGACCCCGCCAGTCGTTTCGAGAGCTACAGCCCTGTTACCCTATTTCCTGCTTCTTTTGTGTTCTTCAGCTATATTATGATATACCGGGTTAGTTGATTCGGGTCCGGAGTGGTTTTGGAGTGAATTGAGACACATAGTCTCTTAATTAAAAGTTTAAATTGGAAAAGTTGACCGAATGTCGACTTATGTTTAAACGATCTCAGATTTGAATTTTGATGGTTTCAGGATTAAGAGTGCGTACGGAATGTGATTTGGATGTCTGTAGTAGAGTTACGCTTGAATTGGCGAAAGTTAGAATTTTGGCGATTTTGGCCGGCAGTGGAAATATTTACATCGGGCTCGGATTGGATTTCTGGGAGTTGGAGTAGGTTCGTGGTGTTATTTCCAACTTGTGTGCAAAATTTGAGGTCATTCGGAGGTGGTTTGATAGGTTTAGGTCTCGTTTGCGAAATTTTGAAGTTTAGAAGTTCTTAGGCTTGAATCCGGGGGTAAGTTGGTGTCTTGATGTTTTTGTAGGGATTTGAAGGTTCGACTAAGTTCGTATGGTGTTATATGACTTGTTGGTAGGTTTGGTTAAGGTCTCTGGGTCCTTGGAAGTGTTTCTGATGCCCAACGGAAGGAAATTTTGGACTTAGGCTGGGGGGATTTTCAGGTGTTCTGGTGTTTTCACACCTGCGGTGGGACGCATGCAGTTACGGCCGTGTAGAAGCGAGGAGGCGGTCGCAGGTGCGGGAAAGCATGGGCCGGACTGGAAGCGGAGATGCGGAGGGATGAGCTCATCTGCGAGCACGTAGATGCAGATGTTGAGTAGCAGATGCGGAGAAGGCCCGAGTGGGGAGGAATCGCAGAAGCGGGCAGGGTCCGCAGGTGCAAGAGTTTTACTGCAAATGCGGAACCTGGGAGTTTAAGTGAGATCCGCACCTGCGATAGATATTCCGCAGGTGCGGCATCGCAAAAGTGAAAGGACCGCAGATGCGGTTTTGCTGGACAGAAAGTATAAATAGAGGACTTCTAGATTTTTCCCCATTTTCACATTCTTGAACTCGGACATCGGGGGACTTTGAGGGGGTTTTCGAAGGGAATTCGAGGTTATCACTGAGGTAAGTCCTTGAGCCTAATTATCTTTGGCAATGATGTTTTTCCATGAATTTTTGCACCTAATTAGTGAGGTTTTGAGGTGAAAATTGGGGGTTTAGGGCTTGGGGACTGGAGAGTAAACTTTGGGGTTTTGGAGGGGTAATTGAGGTCATATTTAGATAATTTTGGTATGGTTAGACACGCGATTGAATGGGCTTTCGAGTCTTGTGACTTTTGTCGAATTCCGAGACGTGGGCGTGGGGGCCGGGTTTGAGCCGATTTCAGATTTTGAGTCGAATTTAGTAGTTTTCTTGTTGAATTGATTCCTTTAGCATATATTAATGGTATTTTACTATTTGTGGCTAGATTCGGGATGTTTGGAGACCGATTCAGGAGGCAAGGGCATTGCAGAGTAGAGATTTGGTCGGATTGAGGTATGTAACAATTGTAAATCTGGTTCTGAGGGTATGAAACCCCTGTTTTTGGTGCCACGCGATTATTTTGGAGGTGACAGACATGCTAGGTGATAGGCATGTGGGCGTGCACCGAGGGGATTGTGACTTGGTCCGTCTTGTAGAAACTGTAAAGTTGAACAATTTGCTATTAGCTATATGTTCTCTATGTGTTATAGAAATTGACTATAAATCATGCTAGGATCCTTGTTTGGGCTATGTGTTGGCACTGTTGGGGACCTTCAAAGGCCGCGTTACATGTTGAATTGCCTATTAAATGTCATTTTTACTCAGTCGCAGTTTTTACTTGCATATCATATCTTCGTCTCTGTTATTCTATTTGATGTATCATGTTATTATTGTTGGGATGAGTTTTCCTGATTTTTGAGGGCCCTATTGATGACTGAGTGAGTCTGAGGGCCTGATTGTGAGGATATTTATGAAATCGGGCTGCACGTCGCAGCATGTTTCATTGATTCTGCCATGGTTTGCATTGATATAGCGCTTGGGCTGAAGGAGCCCCTCTGGAGTCTGTACACACCCCTAGTGAGGGCAGGTACCTAGTGAGTGCGAGTTGGAGCTACTAAAGGACTATGATATTACCATTTTGTACCATCCGAGATAGGCCAATGTGGTGGCTGATGCCTTGAGTAGAAAGACAGTGAGTATAGGTAGTCTTGTATTCTTTCTTGTTGGTGAGAGACCCCTTGCAGTTGATGTTCATGGCTTGGCAAATCGTTTTGTGAGATTGGATATTTCGGATCCTGGTCGGTCCTAGCTTGTGTGGTTTCTCAGTCTTCCTTATTCGATCGCATCAGAGAGCACCAGTATGATGATCCTCATTTGCTTGTCCTCAAGGACAAGGTTCATCACGGTGATGCTAGAGATTTGACTATTGGTGATGATGGGGTATTAAGGATGCAAGGCCGGATATGTGTGCCCAATGTGGATGGGCTATAGGAGTTGATTCTTGAGGAGGTCCACAGCTCACGGTATTCCATCAATCCGAGTGCCGCAAAGATGTATAAAGATTTGAGACAACACTATTGGTGGAGGAGGATGAAAAAAGACATAGTTGGGTTTGTAGCTTGGTGTCTCAATTGCCAGTAGGTGAAATATGAGCATTAGAGACCGGGTGGCTTGCTTTAGAAGATAGAGATTCCAGAGTAGAAGTGGGAGCGGATCACCATGGATTTGTAGTTGGGCTCCCACGGACTTCGAGGAAGTTCGATGCCATTTGGGTGATTGTATATTGGCTGACCAAGTCCGTGCACTTTATCTCAGTTGGTCCTACTTATTCTTCAGAGCAGTTGACTGAGATTTACATCTGAGAGATTGTTCGCCTTCATGGGGTGCCAATTTCCATCATTTCAGACAGAGGCATGCATTTTACATCACAGTTTTGGAGGGTCGTGCAGCAAGAGTTGGGCACTCAGGTTGAGTTGAGCGCAGTATTCCATGCTCAGATGGACAGACAGTCCGAGCGCACTATCCAGATATTGGAAGACATGCTATGCGCTTGTGTCATTGATTTTGGGGGTTCATAGGACCAGTTTCTGCCACTTGCGGAGTTTGCTTACAATAACAATTATCATTCGAGATGGCTCCGTATGAGGCTTTATATGGGAGGCGGTGTAGATCTCCAGTGGGTTGGTTTGAGCCGGGTGAGCCTAGTCTTTTGGATACAAACTTGGTTCAGGATGCATTAGACAAGGTGAAATTGATTCAGGAGCAGCTTCGCACGGCACATTCGAGATAGAAGAGTTAGGCTGATAGAAAGGTCCGTGATGTGTCTTACATGGTTAGGGAGAAGGTCTTGTTGAAGGTTTCACCCATGAAGGGTGTTATGAGATTTGGAAAGAAGCGCAAGTTGAGCCCTCGGTTTATTGGGTCATTTGAGGTGCTTCGGAGGATTGGGGAGGTGACCTATGAGCTTTTTTTGCCACCTATCTTATCGAGTCTGCATCCAGTATTTCATGTCTCTATGCTTCGGAAGTATATCGGCGATCTATCTCACGTTTGGGATTTCAGCACGGTTCAGTTGGATGATGATTTGACTTATGGTGTGGAGCCGGTGGCCATCTTGTAGTGTCCGATTCGAAAGTTGAGGTCAAAGGATATAGCTTCAGTGAGGGTGCAGTGGAGAGGTCAGCCCATGGAGGAGGCTACTTGGGAGATCGAGCGGGAGATATGGAGCAGATACCCACACCTATTTGAGGCTCCAATTATGTTTCTAGACCTGTTCAAGGACGAATGTTTGTTTAAGAGGGGGAGGATGTAACGACCTAGCCGGTCGTTACGAGAGTTATAGCCCCATTCTCCCATTTCCTGCTTCTTTTTGTTTTCTTCAGCTATATTATGATATACCGGGTAAGTTGATTCAGGTTCACAATGGTTTTGGAGTGAATTGAGACACATAGTCTCTTAATTGAAAGTTTAAATTGGAAAAGTTGACCGGATGTCGAATTATGTGTAAACGACCTCGGATTTGAATTTTGATGTTCTGTTACATGGTTTCGGGCTTAGGATTACGTCCGGAATATGATTTGGAGGTCTGTAGTAGAGTTAGGCTTGAATTGGCGAAAGTTAGAATTTTGGTGATTTTGGTTGACAGTGGAAATTTTGATATCGGGGTCGGATTGGATTTCCGTGAGTTAGAGTAGGTTCGTGGTGTCATTTCTGATTTGTGTGCAAAATTTGAGGTCATTCGGAGATGGTTTGATAGGTTTCGGAGTCGTTTACGAAATTTGGAAGTTCAGAAGTTCTTAGGCTTGAATCCGGGGGTAATTTGGTGCTTTGATGTTGTTTTGAGTGATTTAAAGGTTCGACTAAGTTTGTATGGGGTTATATGACTTGTTGGTAGGTTTGGTTGAGGTCCCAGGGGCCTCAGGGGTGTTTCGGATGCCCAACGGAAGAAATTTTGGACTTACGCTGGGCAGATTTTCAGGTATTCTGGTATTTTCGCACCTGAAGTGGGAAGCACGTAGTTGCAGCCCTACAGAAGCGAGGAGGTGGTCACAGGTGCGGTCAAGCATGGTCCGGACTGAAAGCGCAGATACGGAGGGATGAGTGTATCTGCGTGCATGCAGATGCGGATGTTGATTCGCAGATGCGAAGAAGGCCTGAGTGGGGAGGAATCGCAGTAGCGGGCAGC
This sequence comes from Nicotiana attenuata, assembly GCF_001879085.1. Classification (NCBI taxonomy): domain Eukaryota; kingdom Viridiplantae; phylum Streptophyta; class Magnoliopsida; order Solanales; family Solanaceae; genus Nicotiana; species Nicotiana attenuata. Next base: position 216,696 of record NW_017671698.1, on the reverse strand, counting down.
GTCCGCACGTGCGAGAGTTTGACCATAGATGCGGAACTTGGGAGTTTAAGTGAGATCTGCACCTGCGATGGATATTTCGCAGATGCGGCGTCGCAAAAGTGAGACCGCAGGTGCGGTTTTGCTGGACAGAAAGTATAAATAAAGGACTTATGGATTTTTCCCCATTTTCACATTCTTGAACACGGACTTTGGGGGACTTTGAGGGGATTTTTGAAGGGAATTCGAGGTTATCACAGAGGTAAGTCCTTAAGCCTAATTATCTTTGGCAATGACGTTTTTCCATGAATTTTTGCACCTAATTAGTGAGGTTTTGACGTGAAAATTGGGGATTTAGGGCTTGGGGATTGGAGAGTAAAATTTGGGGTTTAGGAGGGGTAATTGAGGTCGGATTTTGATAAATTTGGTATGGTTAGACTCGTGAGTGAATGGGCTTTCGGTCTTGTGACTTTTGTCAGATTCCGAGATGTGGGCTCGGGGTCCGGGTTTGAGTCGATTTCGGATTTTGAGTCTAATTTAGTAGTTTTCTCGTGGAATTAATTCCTTTAGCATATATTAATGGTATTGTACTATTTGAGGCTAGATTCGGGACATTTGGAGACCGATTCGAGAGGCAAGGGCATTGCGGAGTAGCGATTTGCTCGGATTGAGGTAAGTAACAGTTGTAGATCTGGTCCCGAAGGTATGAAACCCCATATTTTTGTGCCTCACGATTATTTTGGAGGTGACGCACATGCTAGGTGACGGGCGTGAGTACGTGCACCGAGTCGATTGTGACTTGGTCCGTCCCGTGGAAACTGTAAAGTTGAACAATTTATTGTTAGCTATATGTTCTCTATGTGTTATAGAAATTGACTGTAAATCATGTTAGGAACCATGTTTAGGCTATGCGTTGGCACTGTTGGGGGCCCACAAAGGCCGCGTTACATGTTGAACTGCTAAATGTTATTTGTACTTAGTCGCAGTTTGTACTCGCATATCATATCTCCGTCTCTGTTATTCTATTTGATGTATCATGTTATTGTTGTTGGGCTGAGTTTTCTCGATTTTTGAGGGCCCGAGAGACTAGACAGATTGATGACTGAGTGAGGCCGAGGGCCTGATTGTGAGGATATTTATGGGATCGGGCTGCATGCCCCAGCATGTTTAATTGATTCTGCCATGGTTGGCATTGATATAGCGCTTGGGCTGAAGGAGCCTCTGCGGAGTCTGTACACACCCCTAGTGAGCGCAGGTACCTACTGAGTGCCAGTGCCGAGTGCTAAGCGGTTCTAAGGAATGGGTGACTGTAAGGTTGGAGTGATTGGGAGGACTGAGTTATGATTGCCCGAGAGGTAGTTTATGATTTCATTATTTGATGAACACAGTTGCCTTACATCTTTGTTTGAGAATTGTTGGAAGATATTTTATCTGGTTTTACTTGAACTTGACTTAACAAACTTATTTGACTTAAACTTCTAGATTGAAAGCATGCCTATTCTTACTAAATTTTTATGAAATGAACTGTATTTGCATAGCTCGTCACTGATTCTCAGTTCCTTATTTATTTTTGTTACTTAATGAGTTGGTGTACTCACGTTACTCCCTATGCCTCGTGGGCAGATCCAGGAGTAGTTGGTCACGGAGGGTGCTGATAGTCCTCGTAGCTGATTATTGGAGATAGCGAGGTAGCTGCCCAACGTTCGCAGCTTTGCTTTCTTCTTCCCTATTTTTCCTTTAGTTGTATTTTGGATTTCAGACTATGTTAGTCGTGTTATTTTCGGACCGGTTATGTATAGATGCTCATGACTTAGTGACACCCCGATGTTTCGGGCTGTCTTTCCGCATTTCTATATTGAATTTAACTCTTGTTTCTTTTTATGAGAACCCTGCTATAAAAAGGCTTTTAGTTCATCTTTTAATGAATTATTGAAGCATTTGGAAAGTTGGCTGGCCTAGTACCATCAATAGGCGCCATCACGACAAGTTAGAGTTTGGGTCATGACAAATATTATGTCATATTTTATTTAACATAGTAGGTGAGATCAGAAGAATTCTCCTTTTCCTGTTGTTCTTTTCCCTCATCCATGAGGTTTTATGCTCTAACAGATCAAATGATAAACATTTTAGCCCATTGTTAGAACATCTAAGCGGAAGCAATAGTAGTAGTGCAAGCATCATTAAGTTGCATAGAATTATAGGTGTTTGGCAATAACTAAGTATTTTGATCTAGCAGTAAGCTCTGTACAACAAAAATCAGTTTCAGCAGGGTTAAACGCGGTTCCTTTGACATCCTACATCTCTCTTGTTTAAATCTTTCACAGTATAGACAAAGCTAAGAGAATTCAAAGATATAACAGTAGAAACAAAATAAAGAAGAGAATGTATACACATGCAACATGACTCTACTTCTCTATATAAGGAGCAACTTTAACTTGGTTTAAACCAAGGCAGGCAAAAGAAAAGAACTAAGGAATCAGCTATTGTTTTATTCTAAAGGACATCAGCTACCTTTCTAAGAGTTGAAGTAGAAACTCCTTCTCTTGGTTCCCTCAAGTTTCTGAGTAACGTTTCCGCCTGCCAAAAACAACCAAGCCCCATTAAGATTGAGTTTTCCATAACAAGTATATCCAAATCGTTAAGATTGAGTTTTCCATCAGTAAAAATTCTCACTTTACGATAAACAACTTACACCAGTAATCTACAAAAATTCTATCTTTAAGATAAACAATAAGACAAGTAAACAATAAAAATTCAATCTTTATGGTAAACAATAAGCACAAGCAAATAAAACTTAAGGGAATCAAAACAAATAGAAACCAACTGAAATTTTGTTAATAAAATAAAGTAGCTAAATGAAAACATAGATAGTAAAAGAAATCCATAGATCTAAGCTAAACCAAATTGGCCAAGAAAATATATCAATATGTTTCCTTCTAAGAGATGAAAATGGGTTGGCAGTGGCTCTTCAAATATGTTCATCTTCCCCAATCTCATTTTTAATATGGCATTCAGCTAATACTTCATTAATTTCATCCTCCCGACTCAAAATTAGATCATTCACATCATCAAAGAATTGATCTATGTCTTGCACTGGAAATGACTCATTCTTAGGAACTTCATTCTCTCCTTCTCCCATTTCATATAAGTCTCTTGGTTTCAAGTGAATAACAGTACTCCATCCTTTATTCACCTCATCATGCACATAATATATTATTTGAGCTTGTGAAGCTTCAATATATGAATCATGTTCTTCACGATCACCAATGTGAATCAATTGTGAAAAATTAACAGAAGGAAATCCCCATGCATCCTTTTTAAACCCTCTATCCCTAGCGTGTCAGCCCATTTACACTTGAATAGTGTAACCCTAAACTGATAGTAGTTAAGCTCAATGATGTCTTCTAATTTCCCATAATATGGCAAATCTGCTTGCCTCAGGTTTCCATCAGCACCACTAGCAATACAAGATGGAGACGAAGTCAAACAAACCCACTATTTTGGGGTTTCAACCCATGCGCTCGAGTTGTTGACCGAAATTTGAACCCATTGATATTAAATGATGTAAACCTTCTAGCATATGGTGCTGCACGATCTACTAAAAACTTTAGTTCATCAGACACATTATTTGAAATGTCTGGATTAACAATCTGAAAAAAGAATGTAAAATGTGTTAGTCACAAATCTAGAGTGTCCCAAATACCTAATGAAAAGATCAAAAATTAGTTGATGGATACAAATTAACATTTATTCTTAACGAACAACCTCCAATTAATCAATAAGATATATTGTTTACCTCTCGATAGGATACATCCACTGACACAATTGAGTTCCTCCAAGTTTTGCTTCACCAGCTAGATGACAAGTTAAATGAACCATGATTGTAAAGAATGTAGGAGGGAAGAATATTTGCAGGTGATTCATGGTGAGAAAATATCGAGACTGGAGCCTGTCAAGGTCTAAGGGGCTTAAGCTTTTGGCACAGAGTTGATAGAAGAACGAACTCAACTCTATTTATACTGCAGCCACCTTCTCAGGTAAAATATTACGTATGGCAATTGGTAACAAGTGCTGCATGAGAATGTAAAAATCATGACTCTTCATTGACTTGAGCTTTTGTTGTTTCAAGTCGACACATCTTGAAATGTTGCTAGCATATCCATCAGGCAATTTGACATTCTTTAAAGTCCGCAAAAATATGTCTTTCTTAAATCCACTTTTCTTTGAATTTAAAAGAGTGAACAAGGCTGGGCGATAGCTTCCATTCTCGTCTGCCCATAGTTCTTTCCTTATACCCATTAATCTAAGATCATTCCGAGCTTTAAGATTGTCTTTTGACTTTTAAGTATCATTGAGCAAAGTATATATCATATTCTCACACACATTCTTCTTAATGTGCATAAGGTCTAGATTATGATGCAACAAGTTAGATTCTCAATAAGGATGATCAAAAAATATGCTTCTCTCTCTCCACTATTTCGGTCTATCTTCAGCAATAGTTTTTCCTCGAGTTCTTTTACCTTTAGCATTCGACTCAAGTACTTTCCCAAATTGGAATTGATTCCCTCCATTTGTTTCAAGATGCCTAACCCTAAAAATGCTAATTGGTGGTAAACGTTGCTCGTTGTTTCATTAAAACAGACACGCTGCACTCCAAGCTGATGGCTGCTTTCAAGAAAATGACGATGACCCATAAAACACCATTTTCTACTATGTTTCAACCTGCAAGAGTCTGTATCAAAGTTACACGTTGGACAAGTAAATTGAGTGTATGTGTTCCATCCAGATAAGGCACCAAGCCTAGGAAAATCACTAATTGTCCACATCAAGACTGCTCGCATTTTAAATATTTCATTCTTTGAAGAGTCTAATGTCTGTACTCCATCATACCACAATTCTCTAAACTCTTGGATAAGAGGTTGTAAGTACACGTCTATGTCATTGCAGGGCATCTATTTTCCTGGAATGATCATTGAAAGAATGAATGAAGTTTGTTTCATACACTCCCAAGGAGGACAATTGTATGGAATAAGAACCATAGGCCAAATACTATAGATTGTTGCCATTGCTCCAAAAGGATTGAAACCGTCACTAGCTAGGCCTGGTCGTACATTTCGAGGATCTACAACAAATTCAGGATGGAGCAAGTCAAATGCTTTCCAAGCATGAGAATCCCTTGGATTCCTCATCAATCCATCTTGGTTACCCGCTGAAGAATGCCATCTCATAGACTCGGCAGTTTTAGAGAACATGAACAATCTCTGTAACATTGGCTTTAGTGGAAAGTAGCGCAAAATCTTTGCGGGTTGCTTCTTTTTATTTTCCTTCCACCTAGATGTCTTGCATTTTTTGCATTCTTGTAAGCCTTCATCTTCCCCAAAATACAACATACAATCATTTAGGCAAGCATTTATCTTGGTATAATTAAGGCCAAGTTTGTTGATGGTTTTCTTGGCCTCATAAAAAGAAACAGGAATCTTGGCATCTTCAAAGACATCTTTTAACAATTCTAATATCATACTCATCTCTTTGTCAGTCATTCGGCACAAACACTTGATATGATACAATTTGACTAGAAAGGACAATTTGGAATACTTCGTGCACCCTTCGTATAATGGTTGATTGCCATATTCGACCAGTTAATTGAACTTTGCATATTCTTCATTATGCCCTTCAATATGCTCGTCATTAATTGTTTCTTCTCTATTCATAGGATCACAAGACACACCAGGTTCATTTACATTGTTTCATATGAATCCAAATGCATCGTTAATCATGGTTACCGTTGAATCTTGGGGATGCAGAGTTTCTTCTATGACATGTGTGCTCTAAAACGTTTGTGGCATAGTTGCATTTGATTCTTCACCATGTAAATACCAAACTTTGTAATTTTTGGAAAAAATCTTACAAGTCAGGTGCTCTTCAACTATATTTCTTCTTTGCCACTTATTAAAACCGTGTTTCGGACACAGACACTTAATTACGCGCCCATCGATAGAACCATGTTCAAAAGCAAAATCCAAAAATCTTTTTAGTCCACATGCATATTCAGGCGTGTTTCATGGTTTGCTAACCCAAGATTTATCAATTGGAATAGCTATAAAGAAAGAATAAAAGAACGTCACAATATCAAAACAAAAAAAGTTAGTTCACAACTTTTGAAGAATCTATAAATAGAAGGGAACAACTTGTTCAGGGAAAAACAAAAAATACAGCATGCAAGAACTACCTAAAAGTTCATCTATCTATCTATCTATCGATATATTACAAGAACTTGTAGTGGAGTTATGTTCTGTAACCGTGGAGTTTGGTTAAGATAATACACAGCTTGTTTTAAGAATGTATTTTTTTAGGCCATTCTATGATAATGTTACTCATAAAAGCTTATCAATGTATTCCTTACACAACAAAATAAAGCAACGGCACAATTAATCCTCAAATCTACAACAAACATTAACTTATCATTTAATTGACAAAAAAACAGCCAAAAGTTAAATCTTTAACCAATTTAGAGTGTCTAGTGATAGGAAAAAGATAACTATATCAGGAATATCTTCTGCTACCAATGATCAGTTGCAAATGAGTACCTAACTGTAATTTCCTAAATAATGTCCTGAATTACATTGTCTATTTTTGAAGAATGTAACAGAAAGGATAAATAGACATTTCCCAGTTATGACATCATGCATGGTGCGATGGCCCTCTAGTAAAACATTATAAGATCACAGTTAAAAGATACATGTTTATTCACTAGAATTACAACACTTTTGAATTTATAATCAAAATGAATTGACAACTGAAGATCAGCCTAGATAATTATAATACAGTACAAGAATAATGCATACCTATCAAATTGTTCAGTGTCGACATCGATCCCAATAGCTTCAGCTACCTATCAAGCGCATATATAATAATTTAGGTTAGTATTAGACTGAACAACAATTAAAAATATCAAAAATAAGTGCAAGTATTTCACTACAATCAGACCAACTAAACTAAAAAGAAAAAAAATAGACTATAAACTAATAGAAAGAAGAAATAAAACCATTAGCAGAAATTGAGGAAAATCAGTACACTCTCATACATGCATGAACCCTAGCAACTAAAAAAGAGAAGTCGACAGCTAAACCAATAAAATTGATGGTTGAATCAGTATAATTGAATGCGAAAACAGTGACATTGACAGAAAACCAGTGAATCGACAGCTAAAATTAGTGGTTTAAACTGATCTTCATCCAATACACACGCATGCATGCCTTAAATCAATGGCTAAATCAGCAAAATCAAAGCTAAATCAGTGAAATTAACGGTTAAGATTAGTGCTTGAAACTGATATCCATCCAATACACACATATGCACGCCTTAAATAAGTGAAATCAACGACATTTTGAAAGGAATCACACGAACAACTTCAAACAGAGTATTTATCAGAAGAGGGCTATTTATAGACGAATTGAAACACATTACCACATCTAAACGAGTTAAATCTGATCTCCTTACAATAGCTGAAGGATTTGGGAGAATCATTGAACGATATGACCTTAAACGATTTGGGGAAATCGTCTTTTAAGAGAGAGAGAGAGAGAGAGAGAGAGAGAGAGAGAGAGAGAGAGAGAAGAAGAGCTTCTAACCGGGGAGTTCTAAATATGTTGCTATTAAATTTATGTTTTGTATATTTAACCTTTTAGCCCGTGAGTTTTAAACAAAAAGAATTATTTAAAACTGTGGGAATTTGTGACGGTTCTCAGCCACCATAATATAAAAAAATGTTGTTTTAACATATGCCCTAATGGCGTCTGGAACGCTGCCGTATTATTATGTATATTGCGGCGGTTTTTATGAACTGCCCCAATTTAATTGCCGCAATTTTTCCGGTTTTTTGTAGTGTGGACTGACTGCTGAAAGCACCTGTGTAGGAGGTTCACTAGACAATGGTGGTGCATAATAAGGATCCTGGGGCCTATGAGTGGTAGGAATACCACAGGCGGCTAGAAGTGCTGAATGAATAGGCGACTCACATAACTCCTACCATGACGAGCTGCCGCTGGGGCACGAGTACCACTATAAGTGCCAGACTCTCGAGACCTCTTGGCCTCTCTCTCCTCTCTCTCCCGAATCAGCATACCCTCCATTCTCCTAGCAATCCCCACTACCTACTGGTATGCGATGTCCATCTTCAAATCTCGGGCCATGCTAAATCTAATATTGGGGTTGAGCCTCTCGATAAATCGCAGACCCGCTCTCAAACTATATGAACCAAGGCCGGTGTCACGACCCAAATTTCCTTCCGTTGGGTGTTGTGATGGCACCTAGTCTTAGGGACTAGATAAGCCTAAAAACTTCCAAAAATAATAATAAAACAAATAAAGATCAGCAATACCAAATTTAGAATTCTGTATAAAAGTATTACAATCCCAAAAACGATACTACAAGTCATAAGCTCTACAAAGTTTGCTAGAAAACCTCTAAATACAACTGCTCCGAAAAAAGAGTAAAAAGTGTAAATACAAAAAAATATAAATAGAAGGTGACTCCAAAGAATGCGAACGCAGCAGCAGGTTTACCTTGAAACTCCACCGGAAGATCTGAACAACTAGGCAACGATCGACTGACTTCGCAATACCTGGATCTGCACAAAAATGTGCAGAAGTATAGTATGAGTACACCACAGCGTACCCAGCAAGTATCAAGACTAACCTCGGTGGAGTAGTGACAAGGGACAGTCAAGACCTCTACTGGACTAAATAACCTGAACAAGTAAAAAGTGTAGGACTAACAGGAATACGATACTATAAAGCTATGCATAATGACAACGATAATATGGTACTTGCAATAAGAAATAGAACCAACAATTAGTAGCGGAACACAACAAGCAACAACATAGTAGGGTAAGCTGGGCACAATCCAAACACGGAAAACACAACTAAAAGAAAGACAGGTATCAACTAGATAAAAATAACCGCTTTCACATCAGATTTTATCCAATAATCACCACGAGGCACTAAACCTCAAAATATTAATAATTCACGTGTTCCAATTTGTGAACCCTAAACAGTTGGCATCCTGTGCCTTCGCTCCAAACAATAACTACACGGACGACTCACGTACTAGTAGAACCAGACGAGGGTGTGTATCAATACGCAACAATATCCATCCTATTAACTGATAAGAGTGATTAACTGCGTGTATGCTCGTGCAAGTGTTATAACATAGTTCATGCCAACTAGTAAGTATAGAGAAAATGGACAGCACGTAAAATGTTTTCCCATAATTTTCCACAAGATAAAACTCACACAGGTAAGTGCACCACTATACAAATATCAACAACAAGAATGCCCCCAGGACATTGCAAGTCACTAGAAATCAATCCCTGATATAACCCACCTTATCTCGCCACGTGCGCAATTAGTAAAGTAAATGCCCGTCTTGTCTCTCCACACATGCATAATAATGTTCCCACCTTGTCTCGCACATGCGCAACCGACATATATATATATATATATATATATATATATATATATATCTTGCCTTGTCACGCTGCATATGCAAATATCAAACGTAGCAATAGCACGGTAGAAACCTCGTGCATCACAATAACAACAACCGCACGGCAGAAACCTCGTGCATCACAGGCTGTGTTGCCATGACACCTGGAACCTGACCAACATGGACTCGCTGCTCTGTAGTGTGGGCGGCGGAAGTCTAGGTTCCTCCCATGGTCTGTGAAGTAGCTGGTGCAAACGGAATCTACCCCGCCTGAGACAATGTACCAAACATGCTTAGGAATTGTGCTAAAGTCTCCTGAAGTCCAGGGGTAACAACTGGCGCCTCCGGTAACTGCGCCCAATTGGAGCTACTAGCGGCTCCTCAGAAGCTACTTTGGTAGGTGGTCTTGATGCGACGCGTGCTTCTCGTCGGCCTCTGCCTCTGCCTTTAGCGATACCTGTTTCGGAAAAAGATTCATCGATAACTACAACTCGTGTCCTCGCCATCTGTGAGAGAATAGAATGATAAAATTTTAAACTCCGAGATGAATAAGCTCACACGATAGGAATGAAAGAAGTGATATAGTCCTAATAGTTTCGTAGCCTCTCAAAGATAAGTACATACGTATTCGTACCGATCTGCAAGACTCTACTAAACTCGCTATGACTCGTAGCACCTATGAACCTAGAGCTCTGGTACCAACTTGTCACGACCCAAATTTCCCTCTGTTGGGTGTCGTGATGGCACCTAGTCTTCGGGACTAGGTAAGCCTAAAATCAATTGAAACAACAATAATATATAAATAACATGTAACAATTTTAAACACAAATCGCTTAAAAATTTACAACCCCAAAACCGGTAGTACTAGTTATAAGCACTACAGAGTTTGATAGAAAATTCTAAAATACAACTGTCTCGAAATAAGAGTGAGTAATGTAAACACAAAATAAGAAGGTGATTCCGAAGCCTGCGAACGTATCAATAGGTTTACCTTGAGTCTCCTCAGCAACGATCCACAAAGATACTAACGATTAAATACCTAGATCTACATAAACATAATGCAGTAGCGTAGTATAAGTACACCAAATCGGTACCCAGTAAGTATCAAGACTAACCTCGGTGGAGTAGTCACGAGGAGCAGTCAAGACACCTACTGGACTAAATAACCTCAACGAATATACGAACAACAGAGTAAGATATCTATACAAGGACTACGCATAATGATACTCACAATGCTACGGTAATTATAGTAAGAAAGGAAAATAGCAACTAATAGCGGAAACACCATAATAATGATACAGTAGAATAAGCGGAACACAGTTTAAAATCCGGTGAACACTGATAGAGGAAAGGCAAGTAACAACTCAACAAACACGATCGCTTTCACACCAGGCTCCAACCAATAACCATTCGTAAGGTACCGAACCTCAGAATATTCACATTTCACGGGTTCAAATTCCGAAACCGTAACACTTGGCATCCTGTGAGCTCTTTACCAAATTATTACTCAACAATACATAGGTTTCATCCCTTTAGCCAATAAGAGTGATTAACTACGTGTACGCTTGTGCAAGTGTCTTAACATGGATCATGCCAACTCGTAAGCATACAAAAAAAGGAACGGAGAACACATAAAATGTTTTCCCACAACTTTCCACAAAATAGAACTTACACAGGTAAGTACACCACTACACTAGTATCAACAACAAGAATGCCCCCAGGCCATCACAGGTCGTCATAAATCTATTCCTGACACAATCCACCTTGTCTCGCCACGTGTGCAATAATAAAGTAAGTGCCCGCCTTGTCTCGTTACACGTGCATAATAATGTTCCCACCTTGTTTCGCCACATGCGCAACCGACATATATATATATATATATGTGTGTGTATATATATATATATATATATATCCGCATATGCAAATAACAAATGTAACAATAGCCCGGCATAAACCTCGTGCAACCCAATAACACGCGCACGGCGGAAACCTCATGCATCTCAATAATAACAACCGCACGGCAGAAACCTTGTGCCTCACAGGCTGTGTTTCCATGACAACTGGAACCTTTCCAATGTTAAATGGCTGCTCTGGAGTGTGGGCGGTAGGAGTCTAGGTTCGTCCCACGGTCTTTGAAGTAGCTGGTGCAAACGGAACCAACCCCGCCTTTGCTAATATACCAAACATGCTTAGGAATTGTGCTAAAGTCTCCTGAAGTCTGGGGTTTACAAGAGGCGCCTCCGGTAACTGCGCCCAATTAGAGCTACTAGCGGCTCCTCAACTGCTAATCTTGTAGGTGATCTAGCTGCGACATGTGCTCCTCGTCGGCCTCTGCCTCTGCCTCTAGCGATACTTGTTCCGGGAGCAACATCATCGATAACCACAACTCGTGTACTCACCATCTCTAAGAGAATAGAATAATGAAAGTTCAAACTCTGAGATGAATAAGCTCGCACGATTGGAAATAAAGAAGTGATATTGTCCTAATAGTTTCGTAGCCTCTCGAAGATAAGTACAGACGTATTCGTACCGATCCGCAAGACTCTACTAAACTCGCTTATGACTCGTAGCACCTATGAACCTAGAGCTCTGAAACCAACTTGTCACGACCCAAATTTCCCTCTATTGGGTATCTTGATGGCACCTAGTCTTAGGGACTAGCTAGGCCTAAAATCAATTGAAACAACAACAATATTTAAATAACATGTAACAATTCGAAATAGAAATCGCCTAAAAATTTACAACCCCAAAACCGGTAATACAAGTCATAAGCTCTACAGAGTTTGATAGAAAATCTCTAAAATACAACTGTCCCGAAATAAGAGTGAGCAGTGTAAACACAAAATAAGAAGGTGACTCTGAAGCCTGCGAACGCAGCTACAGGTTTACCTTGAGTCTCCACAGCAAGGATCTGCAAAGATACTAATGATCAAACATCTGGATCTGCACAAACATTGTGCAGAACCGTAGTATGAGTACACCAAATCGGTACCCAGTAAGTATCAAGACTAACCTCGGTGGAGTAGTCACGAGGAGCAGTCAAGACACCTATTAGACTAAATAACCTGAACTAATATATGTGTAGGAACAACAAAGTACGATATCTATACAAGGACTACGCATAATGATACTACAATGTTACGGTAATTACAGTAAGAAAGGAAAATAGCAACTAATAGCGGAAACACCATAATAATGATACAGTAGAAGGAGCGAAACACAATTTAAAATCCGGTGAACACAGATAGAGGAAAGGCAAGTAACAACTCAACAAACACGATCGCTTTCACACCAGGCTTCAACCAATAACCATTCGTGAGGTACCCAACCTCAGAATATTCATATTTTACGGGTCCAAATTCCGAAACCGTAACACTTGGCATCCTGTACCCTCTCAATTTATTTCTCAACAATATCAAGGTTCATCCTTTTAGCCAATAAGAGTGATTAACTACGTGTATGCTTGTGCAAGTTTCTTAACATGGATCATGCCAACTAGTAAGTATAGAAAAAAAGGAACGGACAACACATAAAATGTTTTCCCACAACTTTCCACAAAATAGAACTCACACAGGTAAGTACACCACTACACAAGTATCAACAGCAAGAATGCCCCCAGCCCATCACACGTCATCACAAATCAATTCCTGACACAACACACCTTGTCTCGCCACGTGTGCAATAATAAAGTAAGTGCTCGCCTTGTCCCGCTACACGTACATAATAATGTTCCCAACTTGTCATGCCACAGGCGCAACCGACATATATATATATATATATATATATATATCCCGCCTTGTCACACCATGTATGGAAATATTAAAAGTAACAATAGCACGACAGAAACCTCGTGCATCACAATAACTGTAACGACCCGACCGGTCGTTTTGAGTTCTAGCGCTCCGTTCAGCAGTCTGAGGCCATGAGCAGCTCCATTTCGGGCATTATGACTTGTGCTCGTGGTCGGAATTGAATTTTGGGAAGTCCAAAGTTGAATTGGCAGGAGAATTCTTATTCCGGAAGCTTAAAGTTGAAAGAATGAACTAGGATTGGATTTTTGAGTAAACAACCTCGGAATCAGGATCTGAAGGTTCCAGTAGGTTCATATGATGATTTCGATCTTGCGCGTATGCCCGATTCGGGTTTCGGATAACCCGGGAGCGTTTTGGCGCCTATTGTGGAAGTTAGCATTTTGGAAGAAATTTCATAAGTTTGGCTTGGAGTGCATTTCAGTGTTATCAATGTCCGTTTGGGATTCCGAGACTGTGAATAGCTCCGTATGGTGATTCTGGAGTTGGGAGCGCGATCGGAAGTGAATTCAGAGGTCCGTGGGTCATTTTGGAACCATTTGGCTAAAGATAGAATTTGAAGGTTTTTGAGAAGTTTGATCGGAGGTGGACTTTTTGATATCGGGGTCGGAATCCAATTCCGAAAGTTGGAGTAGCTCCGTAATGTCGAATATGACTTGTACGCAAAATTTGTGGTCAATCGGACGTGATTTGATAGGTTTAAACATCAGAAATAGAGGTTTGAATTTTTGAAGTTCATTGAGTTTGGATTGGAGGTCGATTCATTATTTTAGCGTTGTCTGATGTGATTGGAGGCCTCGAGCGAGTCCGTAGTGTGTTTTGGGATTGGTTGGTATGTTTGGTTGGGGTCCCGGGGGCCTCGGGTGGATTCCGGGTGGCTAACGGATCGAATTCGGAGTTTGAAGAAGGGTTGGAGCTGCTGCTTCTGGTATTTCCGCTTCTGCGGATTTGGGACCGCAGAAGCGGCCCCGCAGAAGCGAGGAAGAAGCCGCAGAAGCGGTTGGATGTGAAGCAGCCCAGGACCGCAGAAGCGGCCCTAGATCCGCAAAAGCGGAACCGTAGAAACGGTGGGCCGTCCGCAGAACGAAAATTGGGCTGGAGCCCAGTGTCCACAGAAGCGGCTTTTTGTCCGCAATAGCGGGTCCGCGGAAGCGGAAATATTTCCGCAGAAGCGAAAATAGCTGGGGCAGAATGGTTGTTTAAAATCGGGGTTGAGTTCATTTCTCTCATATTTTTCATGGCTTGGGCGATTTTTGGGGAGCTTCAAGAGAGGGATTTTCGTCATCAACGTTAAGGTAATATATCCCCATCCATTTTAAGTTAAATACATCAATTATGTAAGGATTTGAGCATGAAATTGGTTGAAATTTGGGGGTTTTGGTAGAAAGACCTAGAAATTATATTCTTGGAATTGAACCACGATTTTGAGTATGGAATTTAGTGAAAATTATATATTTGAGTTCCTAAGGTCATGGGTAATCTTTATCTTTTCGGATTCCGGGCACGTGGGCTCGAGGGCGTTTTGGGCAACTTTTCTATCGGAGTTAGGAATTGCTATAAATTAGATTGTAATGATTAATTGAGCATATATTAATGGATTTGCATAACCGTTGGCTAGTTTTGGAGCGTGGTGCATCAACTAGAGTCTTCGGAAGGGCGTGGAATGCCGGTTATGGATCTTCGGAGCGAGGTGAGTCTCCTTTCTAACCTTGTAAGAGGGAATTGTCCCCATAGGTGAAATAATTGATTATGTGCTCCTATTTGCGGTTGCTACGTACGCACGAGGTGACGAGAGTCTGTGCGTAGCTACTATTATGATATTACCCGGGTAGTTAGGACCCAAAAGCATGTTATACTTGGATTGTTTATGAACCCATTGATAGCTTGAATTGCTTAAATCACATTGAATTAGTAAGTGAATTTCTAAAAGGATTAAACTTTATTTCATAAAATTTGTTAAAAGATAATTGGTTTTATTTGGATAAATATTCCCCGATAAGTTCTTAATTGACTGATTGAGCATGTATCCCTATGTGTACCTGCGTCGCATGCATGATTCATGAGTAGGGTATGTGTTAATTTATGGAACGGGCCAAACGCCTTTGCCGATTAAATAGATGCATCTATGGTTCGTGCCGTTCGACCCTCGGTAGTGCACAGTTTACATTTCTGTTGGAGCGGGCCGTCGACCTCGGCATGATTTGCGCAAGATATATATATTGTTTCCCGAGAATTTTAAATGTTGATATTGCCTTTCATGGCTTGATATAAATTGATAAGATAATGAAAAGTAAACCTTGAAAATCCTTTATTATTTGTTAAAGATGTTTACCTGTCTCCCCGCTTTGTTAGTTAGAACTACTATACGAATCCACGATTTTCTCACACTTTTGGTATATTATTATTGGACCTCTAGCAAGTATTGGAGTCGACCATCTCGTCTCTACTTCTTCGAGATTAGGCGGGATACTCATTGAGTACGCGTTGTTTACGTACTCATACTACACTTCTGTGCATTTTTGTTGCACATGTATATATAACTCTAGTGGCCTACTGGGCGGATGTTGTATTTTATTTCCATATCTGTAGATGCTCATGCACTTGTGACACCGGGTTCTGGGATGGTTTTTAATTTTGTATTGATTGCTAGTATTTAATTTGAATTGAAGCAGTTATCTTTTTACTTATGAAATTTTAAGGAAAATCTTGGTTTCCAAATATTGTTAAAAAATGGGGTTTAATTAAGTATTGGGTTGGCTTGCCTGACAGCGTTGTCCGGCGCCATCACGACCCTTAGTGGATTTTGGGTCGTGACAACATGGTATCAGAGCACTAGGTTCCTAGGGTCTCACGAGTCATGATCAAGTCTAGTAGAGTCTCGCGGATCGGTACGGAGACGTCTGTACTTATCCTCGGGAGGCTGCAGGACTGTTGGGAGTACTTCCCTTCTTGATTCCTTATCGTGCGATTTGATCCCTGGAGGCGTATGCCTTTAATTCATTCCTACTCAAACTTACGCGACGCGAAGCGCTTGTCGTAAATCGAGAATTGAAGAGTCATAATGGTACTACGGATGTGGTGCGGGATGTTTCTCCCGGTATAGTTGATTGGATTATTATGTTCGCCTTATGGAAGGATATTTTAATGTTTCAACTCAGTAACGGTACTTCTGAGGGCTGTGAGGCTAGGCACAAGTTGCCATGATGCTTATGAACGAATGTTGCGCAGTAGTAATATGATGGTAGGATGTTTTGCCCCCGTGTCGGGGCAGTGAATGACTTGAAGGGAGGTTTACTCAGTGCATAACCGAGAGATTTAGTATTTTATTCCCGGGAGGGGAAAGACAATCAAACTAAGGATGGTCAGATGTGGGCATGGTGGAAGTAATGAGACTTGGTATTTGCAAGCGTTGTAGAGGTTTCTTCTGTGATGGGATGTTGTTGTCCTAATTGAACGTGCTAAGTTTGTCGGTGTTATGATCTGCTACAATTCGCCTTTGGGGCAAGATACTGTGAAATAATATTGGAGGTACAACTGTCAGATATCGCAGGGTTCGGTAGTTCAGGAGTGAATTAGTATTTCTAATGTCGACGGTTCGATTAAGATGACCTTCGGAAAGTTTAAGTCAGTAGCGAATTGTGGATTCAAGTTCTATGAAGATAAATTTTATTAAGGCAACAACTGAGCAGCAAAAGACGAGAAAGACGCGTGGGAAGTGTCGGGCGGAGTCTTAAACTTCTAAAAGGCCAGGTTTAAGAAGCGCAGGCCGAGCAGTTGATTAAAGAGGTGAGTTTGCCCAAAGTGGGAGAGTGGCGGAGCTACGTAGGGGCTTGGTGATAAGACGACTATGCACCTTAAGGAGAGTTCGGAGCGATTTTGGAATATTGGTGCTTGGCTATTGGGGTCTACGGATCTAATTTGAAGTAGAGGTTCTTATGTGGTCGGAGATTTAATATAACGGAAAGGAGCCGCTTAAATGAAGAAGGATGTAGCATGACTTTGAATTGGAAGGATGTTGTCGCACATTTAAATGATGTCCACGAGGGGTAAATGGACATGTGCAGCTGGAGAGTGAGCCTAGACTCAGGATGGGTCATTGATGTCGTAGTGATTGTATCCTGTGCAGCAGTGTTGGAAGATGCCGGGGAGAGTCTTCTATAGGTGGGTTACCCAAGTGAGCAGGTTAGCAGTCGCGTGGTTAGCGAGGCGTCTGCGAAGAATTTTATCGGTTATGTAGCAAGGAGATCGGTCGTGCGAATGCAGTGGGTGAATCAGAGTATAAAAGAATGGGGTTTTGCGGAAAGAATCCGAGAATTTATGCGGTTGATCGCGCAAGGTTATGTCGATGAAATCTAGGGAATCTTGGTGAATTCCAGAGTTGTGAAATAATGGCTTCAAGCTAAGTGGGAGAGTCCCACCGCTTATGTTGGGGTTGCAGAGTTAACTACTTGCGAGGTTTCTGGTTATTAACATATTGATGGGCCATTTCAGCTACGGGGAAAAAACCATAAGCGGTAATCTGGGCAAAAGAATTATAAAAGGTGGCTATCGTTGGCCTTATTGGCCAATGTTTAGGCTTGGGGAAGGATTCAGGATTTTGCTTTGTATAGATGCGGGTTCCAAAGGAAGTGATTCGGCGGGTTCTTCGCCAAGGGGGTATTCATGTGATGGAAGACTCATGGAGTTGATTATATTCGGGGCCAAGTCGGAGCGGGTGGCTCTTAGCAACGGTCCTAATGGACTAAAAAGGGGTGAAGTGTGGTGCCTAATGATTTCGAGCCTAAAGGTGCAGTTGAGAATCAAGCTTTTGCAGCAGCTTACGAATGGA
The DNA here is from genome assembly GCF_001879085.1 of Nicotiana attenuata. Lineage (NCBI taxonomy): Eukaryota > Viridiplantae > Streptophyta > Magnoliopsida > Solanales > Solanaceae > Nicotiana > Nicotiana attenuata. The sequence continues at coordinate 198,597 of NW_017671698.1, read as the reverse complement.
GGCTCAGAACGTTCTGTGATGTTTTGGCTTGCGATCTAGCAAATGGGAGGTGTGAAAACAGTTTGTGAGATTGGAGACAGCATGGTCTCGTGATTCAAGGTCACTCAAGATGAGTGCAGATGGCGCATGTTATGTGTCGGATGGAGCTAGTATTATCTCCAAGGCAATCAAGGATAAATTGGAAGAAGGTAGATTGATTGGCCATAGTTGAATTTGGCATATTGGTGTTAGTGATCAGTTTCGTTCAGCGTGATCAAGTTATACAAGTGATTGTGACGGTACGTATCAGGCTTGTCAGCCGCCGTAATCGATGTTATTCAGAAGCATTCTACTGTTATGGCTTGTTATGTAGAAGTAGATTCCAGAAGGGCTATGGTGGCTTAGACCACTACTTAGAGATTTGCATATTCTACGGTTATGAGAATTCACCTATGTGATACTATGGATCTCCTGAAGCGAGTTAAGTGAAAAGTTTTCATATGATGAAGTGTTAACCTATTAGTGGTTCCAGAGTTATAATGAAAAGCATGTTCTATCGTATATTGGCATGTTGGGTGCCGTGAGTAGTATGGAATTTGAAGTGAAGACCAAAGTTACAGCTCGGTGTTGACAAGGATGTCGCGAGCTCGGATGAGCAGGAAAGGAGTTTTTGATGATTAAAGATTTGAACCAAGTATGAAGGGTTGCGATAACGTCGTTAAATTGAGAATATATGCCTAGAGGGCACTCAGTTACTGGGTTGTGGACTGTGGATGAGTACTCCGGTTATGGTGGTTGTTCTTGTGTATTATGAGAAGAGGGAAATTAGTATGGACCTTTGAAAGGCTATTGGTTTAGTTTGATATGATCAGGATCGACTTGAGGTCGGTGGATGGATTTAAATGTGAATATGGGCTCTATGTCAGGCCAGTTGTGTTCATTTTAGTAATGCGCTCCTTATGGAGTAGTCAGGGTGTTATTTCGTTATCAGATATTTCATGTAGTGATACGTTGCACCGTGGGAGTTGTGAGACGGCTTGAGAAATTATTTATGTGTTGAGGATCCGCGTGGAAACGACGTATTATGAGCAAAATGGCTCTTGAGATTCAGATTGTATATCGCACCTCAGTTGTGCTTGAGTTTTGTAGCTTATAGCACTATATGTCCTCTCAGGGAGGGTATTATGCACTTAGCGTGCTTGTGACCAAATTCGATATCTTGTTGTAATGAGCAATTTAGCTCGATGTATATCTCCTTATGTGAGTTCTACGTGTGGATTGGTTGGCACGCCGCCATGGGTATGTTATTTGGACCGGGTGGCACGCCGCCATAGTTATGTTGTTTGGATCGGGTTGCGCGCCGCAACAGCGTGATGTTCAATACAGTTCCCCATATCTGTTTATTGTGTTCTGTTTCCCATCTTCTGAAGGAAGCTCATATTAGTTGTGCGCCCACGTCGCATGTATGATTCGCGAGCGGGGTAATTAAAGTTCCTTTCAGAGTTCATTTTCCTTTTTGTATTGCATTCTAATTGGTAGCCTATTGGCACATTGAGGCATAATATGAGACTTTTGGTCATGTCGGGATGGCTTATTGCATGAGCGGTTCATACTGGGTGAGACGAGGTTGTTGGATTTAGGATCAGTGCAATCTGATTACGTGAAATAAATTAAGGAGCAAAGACCATTATTTGGTTCAGAATGAGGTGATGGTTATTGTCAAGANAATAGTGATTTTAGACTGCTTCGAGTGTAGTGTCAGCACGTTCGAGGACGAACGTATGTTTAAGTGGGAGAGAATGTAACGACCCGATCGGTCGTTTTGAGTTCTAGCGCTCCGTTCAGTAGCCTGAGGCCATGAGCAGCTCCATTTCGGGCATTATGACTTGTGCGCGTGGTCGGAATTGAATTTTGGGAAGTCCAGAGTTAAATTGGCAGGAGAATTCTTATTCCGGAAGCTAAAAGTTGAAAGAATGAACTAGGATTGGATTTTTGAGTAAACGACCTCGGAATCGGGATCTGAAGGTTCCAGCAAGTTCGTATGATGATTTCGGACTTGGGCGTATGCTCGGTTCGGGTTTCGGATAACCCGGGAGCGATTTGGCGCCTATTGTGGAAGTTAGCATTTTAGAAGAAATTTCATAAGTTTGGCTTGTAGTGCATTTCAGTGTCATCGATGTCCGTTTGGGATTCCGAGACTGTGAATAGCTCCGTATGGTTATTCTGGAGTTGGGAGCGCGATCGAAAGTGAATTCGGAGGTCCGTGGGTCATTTTGGAACCATTTGGCTAAAGATAGAAATTTGAAGGATTTTTAGAAGTTTGACCGGAGGTGGACTTTTTGATATCGGGGTCGGAATCCAATTCCGAAAGTTGGAGTAGGTACGTAATGTCGAATATGACTTGTACGCAAAATTTGAGGTCGATCGGACGTGAGTTGATAGGTTTAAACATCGGAAATAGAGGTTTGAATTTTTGAAGTTCATTGAGTTTGGATTGGAGTTCGATTCATGATTTTAGCGTTGTTTGATGTGATTGGAGGCCTCGAGCGAGTCCGTAACGTGTTTTGGGATTGGTTGGTATGTTTGGTTGGGGTCCCGGGGGCCTCGGGTGGATTCCGGGTGGCTAACGGATCGATTTCGGAGTTTGAAGAAGGGCTGGAGCTGCTGCTTCTAGTATTTCCGCTTCTGCGGATTTGGGACCGCAGAAACGGCCCTACAGAAGCGAGGAAGAAGCCGCAGAAGCGGTTGGATGTGAAGCAGCCCAGGATCACAGAAGCGGCCCTAGATCCGCAAAAGCGGAACCGCAGAAGCGGTGGGCCGTCCGCAGAAGCGAAAATTGGGCTGGAGCCCAGTGTCCGCAGAATCGGCTTTTTGTCCGCAAAAGCGGGACCGCGGAAGCGGAAATATTTCCGCAGAAGCGAAAATAGCTGGGGCAGAATGGTTGTTTAAAATCGGGGTTGAGTTCATTTCTCTCATATTTTTCATGGCTTGGGCGACTTTTGGGGAGCTTCAAGAGAGGGATTTTCGTCATCAACGTCAAGGTAATATATCCCCATCCATTTAAAGTTAAATACATCAATTATGTAAGGATTTTGAGCATGAAATTGGTTGAAATTTGGGGGTTTTAGTAGAAAGACCTAGAAATTATATTCTTGGAATTTAACCACGATTTTGAGTATGGAATTTAGTGAAAATTATATATTTGAGTTCCTAAGGTCATGGGTAATCTTTATCTTCGAAAAATTTCGGATTCTGGGCACGTGGGCCCTAGGGCGTTTTGGGCAACTTTTCGATCGGAGTTAGGAATTGCTATAAATTAGATTGTAATGATTAATTGAGCATATATTAATGTATTTGCGCAACCGTTGGCTAGTTTTGGAGCGTGGTGCATCAACTAGAGTCTTCGAAAGGGCGTGGAATGCCGGTTATGGATCTTCGGAGCGAGGTGAGTCTCCTTTCTAACCTTGTAAGAGGGAATTTTCCCCATAGGTGAAATAATTGATTATGTGCTCCTATTTGTGGGGGCTACGTACGCACGAGGTGACGAGAGTCCGTACGTAGCTATTATTATGCTATTACTCGGGTAGTTAGGACCCAAAAGCATGTTATACTTGGATTGTTTATGAACCCATTGATAGCTTGAATTGCTTAAATCACATTGAATTAGTAAGTGAATTTCTAAAAGGATTAAACCTTATTTCATAAAATTTGTTAAAATAGAATTGGTTTTATTTGGATAAATATTCCCCGATAAGTTCTTAATTGACTGATTGAGCATGTATCCCTATGTGTACCTGCGTCGCATGCATGATTCATGAGTAGGGTATGTGTTAATTTATGGAACGGGCCGAACGCCTTGGCCGATTAAATAGATGCATCTATGGTTCGTGCCGTTCGACCCTCGGTAGTGCACAGTTTACATTTCTGTTGGAGCGGGCCGTCGACCTCGGCATGATTTGCGCAAGATATATATATTGTTTCCCGAGAATTTTAAATGTTGATATTGCCTTTCATGGCTTGATGTAAATTGATAAGATAATGAAAAGTAAACCTTGAAAATCCTTTATTATTTGTTAAAGGTGTTTACCTGTCTCCCCGCTTTGTTAGTTAGAACTGCTATACAAATCCACGATTTTCTCACACTTTTGGTATATTATTATTGGAACTCTAGCAAGTATTGAAGTCGACCATCTCGTCTCTACTTCTTCGAGATTAGGCGGGATACTCATTGAGTACACGTTGTTTACGTACTCAAACTACACTTCTGTGAATTTTTGTTGCACAGGTATATATAACTCTAGTGGCCTACTGGGCGTAGCAGCAGCGGATGATTTGGGGACTAGGTGAGTTGCATTATTCGAGGCGGCCCGCAGCTAGTATAGTCCTTTTCAGTATGTTGTACTTATTTCCTGTCCACTGTATTCCGGACGGATGTTGTATTTTATTTCCTTATCTATAGATGCTCATGCACTTGTGACACCAGGTTTTGGGATGGATTTTAAATATTTTGTATTGATTGCTAGTATTTAATTTGAATTGAAGCAGTTATCTTTTTACTTATGAAATTTGAAGGAAAATCTTGGTTTTCAAAAATTGTTAAAAAATGGAGTTTAATTAAGTATTGGGTTGGCTTGCCTGACACTGGTGTCCAGCGCTATCACGACCCTTAGTGGATTTTGGGTCGTGACAATAACAACAACCGTACGGCAGAAACCTTGTGCATCACAGGCTGTGTTGCCATGACACCTAGAACCTGACCAACGTGCACTCGCTGCTCTAGAGTGTGGGCGGCGGGAGTCTGGGTTCCTCCCACGGTCTGTGAAGTAGCTGGTGCAAACGGAATCAACCCCGCTTGAGCAAATGTACCAAACATGCTTAGGAACTATGCTAAAGTCTCCTGAAGTCTGGTGGTAACAACAGGCGCCTCCGATAACTACACCCAATTGGAGCTACTAGCGTCTCCTCAACTGCTGCTCTGGTAGGTTGTCTAGCTGCGACACGTGCTCCTCGTCGGCCTCTACCTATGCCTCTAGCGATACCTGTTCCGGGAGCAGCATCATCGATAACTACAGCTCGTGTACTCACCATCTGTGAGAGAATAGAATTACTAAAGTAAAAACTCCGAGAAGAATAAGCTCACACGATAGGAATGAAAGAAGTGAGATAGTCCTAATAGTTCCGTAGCCTCTCGAAGATAAGTACAGACGTCTCCGTACTGATCCGCAAGACTCTACTAAACTCGCTTATCACTTGTAGCACCTATGAACCTAGAGCTCGGATACCAACTTGTCATGACCCAAATTTCCCTCTATTGGGTATCGTGATGGCACCTAGTCTTAGGGACTAGGTAAGCCTAAAATCAATTGAAACAACAACAATATTTAAATAACATCTAACAATTTGAAATAGAAATCGCATAAAAATCTACAACCCCAAAACCGATTGTACAAGTCATAAGCTCTATCGAGTTTTCTAGAATATCTCTAAAATACAACTCTCTCGAAATAAGAGTAAGCAGTGTAAACACAAAATAAGAAGGTGACTCGGAATTCTGCAAACGCAGCAGCATGTTTACCTTGAGTCTCCACAGCAACGATCCGCACGATTACTTACGATCAAATACCTGGATCTGCACAAAAATTGTGCAAAAGCGTAGTATGAGTACACCACAGCGGTACCCAGTAAGTATCAAGACTAACCTCGGTGGAGTAGTCACGAGGAGCAGTAAAGACACCTACTGGAGTAAATAACCTAAACAAATATAAGTGTAGGAAGAACATAGTACGATATCTATACAAGGACTACGCATAATGATACTGACAATGCTACGATAATTACTGTAAGAAAGGAAAACAACAACTAACAGCGAATAAACCATAGTAATGATACAGTAGAATGAGCGAAACACAGTTTGAAATCTGGTGAACATAGATAGAGGAAAGGCAAGTAAAAACTCAACAAACACGATCGCTTTCACACCAACTTCCAACCAATAACCATTCGCGAGGTACCGAACCTCAAAATATTCACGTCTCATCAGTCAAAATTCCGGAACCGTAACACTTGGCATCCTGAGCCCTCTTTGCCAATTTATTACTCAACAATATCAAGGTTTCATCCTTTTAGCTGATAAGAGTGATTAACTACGTGTATGCTTGTGCAAGTGTCCTAACATGGATCATGCCGACTAATAAGTATAGAAAAAAAGGAACGGACAACACATAAAATATTTTCCCACAACTTTCCACAAAATAGAACTCACATACGTAAGTGCACCACTACACAAGTATCAACAAAAAGAATGCCCCCAGGACATCACAGGTCATCACAAATCAATCCCTGACAGAGCCCACCTTGTCTCGCCACGTGTCCAATAATAAAGTAATTGCCCACCTTGTCTCGCCACACGTGCATAATTATGTTCCCACCTTGTCTCGCCATATGCGCAACCTACATATATATATCTCGCCTTATCACGCTGCATATGAAAATATCTAAACAAACAATAGCATGGGAGAAACCTCGGGAAGCCCAAAAACACCCGCACGGCAGAAACCTCGTGCATCACAATAACAACAACCGCACGGCAAAAACCTTGTGCATCACAGGTTGTGTTGCTATGACACCTGGAACCAGACCAACGTGGACTTGCTGCTCTGGAGTGTGGGCGGCGGCAGTCTGGGTTCCTCCCATTGTATGTGAAGTAACTGGTGCAAGCGGAATCAACCCTGCCAGAGCCAATGTACCAAACATTCTTAGGAACTGTGCTAAAGTCTCCTGACGTCCGGGGGTAACAACGGGCGCATTCCGGTACCTGCGCCTAATTGGAGCTACTGGCGGCTCCTTAACTGCTGCTCTAGAAGGTGCTCTATTTGCGGCACGTGCTCCTCGTCGGCCTCTACCTCTGCCTCTAGCGATACCATTCCAGGAGCAGCGTCATCGATAACTAACGCTTGTGTCCTCACTGTCTGTGAGAGAATAGAATGATAAAAGTTCAAGCTCCGAGATGAATAAGCTCACGCGATAGGAATGAAAGAAGTGAGATTGTCCTAATAGTTCCGTTGCTTCTCGAAGATAAGCACAGACGTCTCTGTACCGATCTGCAAGACTCTACTAAACTCGCTTATGACTCGTAGCACCTATGAACCTAGAGCTCTGATACCAACTTGTCACGACCCAAATTTCCTTCTGTTGGGTATTGTTTTGGCACCTAGTCTTAGGGACTAGGTAAGCCTAAAATCAATTGAAACAACAACAATATTTAAGTAACATCTAACATTTTGAAATAGAAATTGCTTAAAAATATAGAAACCCTAAAATCGGTAGTACAAGTCATATGCTCTACAGATTTTGCTAGAAAATCTCTAAAATACAACTGTCTCGAAATAAGAGTGAGCAGTGAAAACACAAAATAAGAAGGTGACTCTGAATCTTGCGGATGCAGCATCAGGTTTACCTTGAGTCTCCACAGCAACGATGCGCAGAACTACTAGTGATCAAATACCTGGATCTACACAAAAATTGTGCAGAAGCGTAGTGTGATTACACCACAGTGGTACCCAGTAAGTATCAAGACTAACCTCGGTGGAGTAGTTACGAGGAGCAGTCAAGACACCTACTGGACTAAATAACCTGAATGAATATAAGTGTAGGAACAACAGAGTACGATATCTACACAAGGACTACGCATAATGATACTGACAATGCCACGGTAGTTACTGTAAGAAAGGAAAACAACAACTAACAGCGGAAACACCATAATAATGATAGAGTAGAATGAGCGGAACACAGTTTGAAATCCGGTGAACATAGATAGAGGAAAGGCAAGTAACAACTCAACAAACACAATCGCTTTCACACCAGGCTCTAGCCAATAACCATTCGCGACGTACCGAACCTCCGAATATTCACATTTCACGGGTTCAAATTCTAGAACCCTAACACTTGGAATCCTGTTCCCTCTTTACCAATTTATTACACAACAATATCAAGATTCCATCCTTTTAGTCAATAAGAGTCATTAACTACGCGTATGCTTGTGCAAGTGTCCTAAAATGGATCATGCCAACTAGTAAGTATAGAAAACAAAGAACGGGCATCACATAAAATGTTTTCCCACAACTTTCCACAAAATAGAACTCACACAGGTAAGAACACCACTACCCAAGTATCAACAACAAGAATGTCCCCAGGCCATCAGAGTCATCACAAATCAATCTCTGACACAGCCCACCTTGTCTCGCCAGGTGTGCAATAATAAAGTAAGTGCCCGCCTTGTCTCACCACACGTGCATAATAATGTTCCCACCTTGTTTCGCCATATGCGTAACCCACACATATATATCCCGGCTTGTTACGCCACATATGTAAATATCAAAAGTAGCAATAGCACGGTAGAAATCTCGTGCATCACAATAACACCGCGCGACAGAAACCTCGTACATCTCAATTACAAGTACAACAACAACTATGATAATAAATACATGAGTACGACAAGTAAATCAGCTCAAGAACCTTCAATCACAAGGAAACGGTAGAGATAGTTCACAAGGGATAACCACAATCGAGAATACTAGTCATAATAAGAATAGCTCAAGAAGGGAGAGAATAGTATGTAACAACGATTCCACAATATACAACTCGACAACAAAGGAAAACTAACACGAGTCAAATAATTTCAAATAAAGGCAAATCAACTAAGGCATAGGATATCTAAGCTTCTTTTATGTTTGGAAAATTACGAAGAAGATACAACCAACTTGAAGGTAGGCAGCGGGAAGATAACCATATTCTCAATTAAGGATGAACAATTACAAAAAGGATAACTATAACTTCAAATAAAGATAAGTAGTTAGGGAAAAGATAACAGGGCAATAGGAGAGATAGCTGTTTCAATTAAGGCACACATGAATCAAGTAAACAATAAGATTGGATCATGAAGCAATTGGTTCTAATTAAGCAGGTATAGGTGAAACTAGTAATTAAGGAACGTAATCATAACAAGAACAACTGCATATTCAATGAATACCAGGACCTAAGAACCCTAAAAGGCCAATTTCCACAAATAAATCTGAGCATGTACTCGTCACCTCGCGTACACGGACTAAAATTAGCATAGAAGACTCAAATCCTAAGGGTAGTTTTTCCCCCACAAAAGGTTAGGCAAGATACTTACCTCAAAGAAGACAAACCGATACTCTAAAATGAACTCATCGGTGAGATGACCTCCGAACGGCCCAAATCTAACCAAAATAACTTCAAAGCACAAATACAACTCATTAGAAACTATTCCGGATCATATAGCCTTAATCTTTGTCAAAATATAAAAATCGACCCAAAATTCAACCCCCGGGCCCGCACCTCGGAACCCGACAAATTTCACAAAACCCGAACACCCATTCTGATACGAGTTCAACCATACTAAAATTATCAAATTTCGATACCAATTCGCCCCTCAAATCATGATTTTTCATTTGGAAAGTTCTTCAAAATCCCTATTTTTTCTCAACCCAAAACACTAATTAAATGATAAAAATAAAGATAAAATCATGGAATATATAAATTCTAGGTGAAGAATATTTACCCAATCGTTTTGCTTGAAAGACTCACAAAGAATCGCTCAAAACCGAGCTCTAGAACTCCAAAAATGTTGAAAATGGCTAACCCTCGAAACAGAGTACTTCTATATTCTGCCCAGGTATTTGTACATCGCGATCACGAAAAAGGAGATGCGATCGTGAAGAGGAAATGGCCACTGCCCGGAATCAGTGATACGGGATCGCGAACAAACTTGTGCGATCGCGAAGAAGGAAAATCTGGTGCCCATGAACTGAGCTACACGAACGCGTGAAGACGCACGCGAAGGCGAAAGAGGGAAAGGCATACTTATGCGTTCGCAGACAATGGAATGACAACGCATAGAGGAAATGGTCACCAGTGCCCAGCTCCTACTTTCTACTACGCGAACGCGAATAGATGGCTGCGATGCGAAGAAGGAGGAAGCAGACTTTCGCGATCACGAACGAAATCATGCGAACACAAAGAACAATTAATTCGCCCTCCAAAATTACACTACCCGAACGCGGATGGAGTGACGCAAACGCGATTAAGGAAACCAGACACCAACAGTTCAGCAGTCCAAACATAGAAGGAAATAGCCCGTAGCCCACCTGTAACACACCCGAGGCCCCCGAACCCCGTCTAAACATACCAACAATTTCCATAACCTAACACCGACTCGATAGAGGTCTCAAATCACATCAAAGAATGCCGAAACTATGAATTGCACCATGAATCAAACTTATGAACTTTCAAATTTTCCAACTTCTAAAAGTCGTGCCGAAACCTATCAACCAACCCGGAATGACATCACATTTTGCAAGCAAGTCCCAAATGACATGACGGATATGTTCCATCTCTCGAAATCGTATTCCGATCCCGATATCACAAAAGTCAACTATTGGTCAAACTTCTCCATTTTCCAAACTTCAACTTTCCCAACATTCGCCAAAATGCTTCAAATTACCCTACGGACCTCAAAATCCAAATCCGGACGCACGCCTAAGTCCAAAATCATCATACGAAGCTGTTGAAATCATCCAAAACCCATTACAGGGCCGGTTACACAAAAGTCAAATTCTGGTCAACTATCACCCCTTAAGCTTCCAAAACTAGAATCCTTCTGCCAATTTGATTCCGAATCATCCGATAACTGAACTCGACCATGCACTCAAGTTGTAACACATGACACGAAGCTGCTAATGGTCTTATGCCACTGAACGGAACTTAAATTCTCAAAATGACCGGCCAGGTCGTTACATCCTCCCCCTATTAAACAAACGTTCATCCTCAAACATACCAAGATTCGCCTCGAAGTCCTCAAATCACTGAATGCACACTTCCAACATACACCTACTACTGACCCCACGTCACCCCAATCCACATAAGCCTTACGACACTATCTCCACAGTAATTTAGCCCCTCTATTAATACCAAAAAGCCTTAGAGCCAAAGTCCTCACCATCGGTTCATCTCTAAAAGATCCTATTCTTACATTCACCACCGGTATCAGTCTCAACCAGCTGCAACAACTTATGCCTACATCCAGAAGGAACAACCACACAACATGACACACCATACATAGGCCTATAATAACAATTCTGATCGCAATAGCTGCCCGAAATGAAATCCAACACCTGTAATTAGCCTCATATCCATTAGAACCTTGTTTCAAACCTCCAAACACTGATAGTGATGCAAGGAACATGAATACCTCATGATTATACACCCAAATCAACAAGTCGCAATTAACACCACCGGGCACACACCCCAAAAGCTAAAAATCAAGAAGCATAGAACGAAAATGACAGAATATGTAAAGAGAAACACATAACAAAACTATTAAACAAGCCCGACATGCACAACTCTCTAACAGTACTATTCTACGAATCAATAGAAGGAAAAATCAAAGTATATGAACAAATCACAAGGATCTCATCCTAATATAACTTCCACCACGGTACTCAGCCCGATTCAAACATATCAAAACACAAGAAATCATGAGTGTCCCACCCTCACCCTGAATCATAAGTAGAATATTCATCAACCCGACTGAAACCTTGTGCTAGATCAATTCCGCCAACAATAAGTACTGGCTCCCACACCGGCGGAGCATCTAAATCACAACTCGTAAACAAAATACTCAGGAATCACATAAAACCTACCGTAATGGAAAATAAGAGTTCGCTACTAGTCTCGTAACTCTCAATAACAAATAGAAACAATGATAGGAACGGCTACTACTCATAAGATCTCCCAACAGGGCAAACACATAAGCATAATACTAAGACAAGAACTCACCCATAGGTGGAGCAAAAAGAGCGAAACTCACCCCTATAAGCAGAACTATAACAAAGTACGGATGGTGATGATCTAGAACAAACCAAAAGCATACCTGTATGACATCATCTGGCACAGTAGCCTCAAGCCTACTATATGAAAAACATCAACGGGCGGGGACTTTCCTTTTTGGGCGCCTTCTACTTGCCTGAGTACCTTATTGTAGCACATCTTCCCGGAGTCTAGGACAATCTCTCACCATGTGGCTGGTATCTCCACGCTCAAAGCAACCTCTTTGCGGACATGGCTGTAGGAATTGTGCGATACGGGTACTCTGAGATCCATGAGCACCTGAACCACCGTGTGAAGCATGAACTGCAAACTTAACTGGCTGACCCAAACCTCCACCATGTCATAGCCTACCTCCAATATAAGGACCAGCAGATCTCTCCAGTCTTCGAGGCCTTCTAGCCTCCCTGTACTCTATCTCCTGACCTCGTCTGACCTATCTCTCCTAGCCCCGCATGTCCTCCCTCTCCTGGTCCCACACACCCTCTATCTAGTGAGCGATCCCTACCACCTGCTGAAATGAAACAACTGACTCCAACTCCCGAGCCATGCTAAAACGAATATCATGCCTGAGCCCCTGAATGAACCTACGGGCTCGCTCCCTAACTGTAGCAACCAAATCGGGGGCATGTCTAGCTGAATCACTGTATCTAACAACATACTCTGATACTAACATAGTGCCCTGACGCAACTGCTCAAACTTCACGCGCCATGCATCCCAAAGGGACCGAGGTACAAACTTTCTTAGGAACATCTCGGAAAATTGAACCTATGTAAGTGAAGCGGCATCGGCCGGGCTACCCAACTCATATGCACGCCACCACTGATAAGCCACTCCCTAAAGCTAGAACATGGTAAAGGCAACCCAACTCGTATCCACAATAACCATAGTGCGGAGAATGTGATGGCACGCCTCTAGAAAGCCCCGTGCACCCTCTTAGGCCAAACCACTAAAAGTTGGAGGGTCATATTTCTTGAACCTTGAAAGTCTAAGTTGCTCATCCTCAGATGTTACTGCGCTGACCACGGGATTAACTGGAACCACAGGCTGTGTCTCCATGACACCTGGAACCTGACCAATGTGGACTCGCTGCTCTTGAGTGTCGGGGGCGGGAGTCTGGGTTCCTCCTCCGGTCTTTGAAATAACTGGTGCAAACGGAATCAGCCCTGCCTGAGCCAATGTAAAAAACATGGTCATGTGTTGTGCTAAAGTCTCCTGAAGTCCGGAGGCAACAGCAGGCGCCTCCGCTACCTTCCCCCCCAACTGGAGCTACTGGAGACTCCTCAACTGCTACTCTGGTAGCTGCTTTAGCTGCGGCACATGCTCCTCGTCGGCCTGTGCCTTTGCCTCTAGCGATACCTGCTCCGAGAGCAGCGTCATCGATAACTGCACCTCGTGCCCTCACCATCTGTGAGAGAAGAGAATGATAATGGTTCAAACTCTGAGATCAATAAGCTCGTGCGATAGGAATGAAAGAAGTAAGATTGTCCTAATAGTTTCGTAGCCTCTCGAAGATAAGAACAGACGTCTCCGTACCGATCCTCAAGACTCTACTAAACTCGCTTTTGACTCGTAGCACCTATGAACCTAGAGCTCTGATACCAACTTGTCACGACCCAAATCTCCCTTCGTTGGGTTTCGTGATAGCACCTAGTCTTAGGGACTAGGTAAGCCTAACATCAATTGAAACAACAACAATATTTAAATAACATCTAACAATTTGAAATAGAAGTCGCTTAAAAATTTACAACTCCAAAACCGGTAGTACAAGTCATAAACTCTATAGAGTTTGTTAGAAAATCTCTAAAATACAATTGTCTCGAAATAAGAGTGAGCAGTGTAAACACAAAATAAGAAGGTGACTCCGTTGCCTGTGAATGCAGCAATAGGTTTACCTTGAGTCTCCACAGCAATGATCTGCATAGCTACTAACGATCAAATACCTAGATTTGCACGAAAATTGTGCAGAAGCGTAGTATAAGTACACCACAGTGGTACCCAGTAAGTATCAAGACTAACCTCTGTGGAGTAGTACCGAGGAGCAGTCAAGACACCTACTGGACTAAATAACGTGAACGAATATATGTGTAGGAACAACAGAGTATGGTATCTGTACAAGGACTACGCATAATGATAATGACAATGCTACGATAATTATAATAAGAAAGGAAAACAACAACTAACAGCGGAAACATCATAATAATGATAAAGTAGAATGAGCGGAACACAGTTTGAAATCCGGTATAGAGGAATGGCAAGTAAAAACTCAAAACACGACCGTTTTCACACCAGGATCCAGCCAATAACCATTCCGAGGTACCCGACCTCAAAATATTCACATTTCACGGGTCCAAATTCCAGAACCGTAACACTTGGCATCTTGTGCCCTCTTTCCCAATTTATTACTCAACAATATCTAGGTTACATCCTTTTAGATAGTAAGAGTGATTAACTACGTGTATGCTTGTGCAAGTGTCCTAACATGGATCATGCCAACTAGTAAGTACAGGAAAAAGTAACGGACAACACATAGAATGTTATCCCACAACTTTCCACAACATAGAACTCACACAGGTAAGTACACCACTATACAAGTATCAACAACAAGAATGCCCCCAGGCCATCACAGGTCATCACAAATCAATCCCTGACACAACCCACCTTGTCTCGCCACGTGTGCAATAATAAAGTAAGTTTCGCCTTGTCTCGCCACACGTGCATAATAATGTTCCCGCCTTGTCTCGCCACATGCGCAACCCATATATATATATATATATATATATATATATATATATATATATATATATATATATATATATATATATCCTGCCTGCCATGCCGCATATTCAAATATGAAAAGTAACAATAGCGTGGTAGAAACCTCGTGCAACCCAATAACACCCGCATGGCAGAAAGCTCGTGCATCACAATTACAATAACCGCAAGGCAGAAACCTCGTGCATCACAATAACAACCGCACGGCAAAAACATCGTGCATCACAACAACAATCGCACGGTAGAAACCTCGTGCATCTCAACAACAAGTACAACAACGACAATGACAATAAATACAAGTGGATCAACTCAAGTACCTTCGTTCACAAGAAAACGGTAGAGCTAGTTCACAGGGGATAACCACAAACGAGAATACTAGTCATAATAACAATAGCTATACAAGGGAGAGAATAATATGTAACAACGATTCCATAATATATTGTTCAACAACAAGGGAAAACTTACAGGAGTCAAATAATTACAAATAAAGGCAAGTCAACTAAACCATAGGATATCTAAGCTTCTTTTAAGTTTGGACAATTACGAAGGAGATATAACCAATTCAATTAAAGGTAGGCAGCGTGAAGATAACCATAATCTCAATTAAGGATGAAGAATTACAAAAGGGATAACTATAACTTAAAATAAAAATAAGCAGTTAGGGAAAAGATAACATGGCAATAGGAGAGATAACAATTTCAATTAAGGCACATATGAATCATGTAAACAATAAAAGTGGATCATGATGCAATTGGTTCTAATTAAGCAGGTATAGGTGAAACTAGTAATTAAGGAGCGTAATCATAACAAGAACAACTGCATGCTCAATGAATACCAGGACCTAGGAACCCTAAAAGGCCAATTTCCACAAATAAGTCTGAGCATGTACTCGTCACCTCGCGTACACGGACTAAAATTAGCATAGAAGACTCAAATCCTAAGGGGTAGTTTCCCCCACACAAGGTTAGGCAAGATACTTACCTTTAAAAAGACAGACCGATACTTTGAAATGAACTCCTCGGGTGAGATGACTTCCGAACGGCACAAATCTAACAAAAATAACTTCAAAGATCAAAATCTAAAAATCAACCTGTGACGACCCAAAGGGTCATCACTTATTTTCTTACTCGTCCCGTGCTTCCGAGGCCTCAAAAACCTCATTTTGGATGGACTTGATTTACGTGCGCAGTCCGGGCGCGTAGCCGGAAAGCTTAAATATGAATTCTGTGTGAAAAATGCTAAATTTTGATATTAATATGAATATATTTGACTTCGGTCAATATTTTTGGTAAACGGACCTGGATCCGTGATTTGACGGTCCCGGAGGATCCGTAGAAAAATGTGGGACTCGGACATAAGCCCGGAGTCGAATTCCGAGGTCTAGAGCCCGAGAAATAAATTTTTCTGTGAAATTGTTTTTCTGAAATTATTAAGGAAATTGGAATGAGAATTTATTAAAAGACAATGGTATCGGGCTCATATTTTGGTTCCGACGCCCGGTACAAGTCTTATATATGGTTTAAGCGCTTTCTGTAAAATTTGGTTAAAAACGGACGTCGTTTGACGTGTTTCGGACTTAAAAATGGAAAATTTGTGTTTTATGAAAAGTTGGAAGAAATCATGTGATTTGAGGCTTGATTCTATGTATATGACGTTATTTTGGCGATTTGATCGCAAGAGTAAGTCCGTAGGATGTTTTTGAGGTTGTGTGCATATTTGGTTTGGAGCCCCGAGGGCTCGGGTGAGTTTTAGATAGGCCACGAGTTGCATTTTTGAACTTTGGAACAAAATGTTGCAGGTCAGATCTGGTATCTTCGCATTTGCGAAGAATTTCTCGCAAATGCGAGTCCAGGACCGCAAATGCGAGAAAGGGAGCACCTGCACAGGGGTCGCAAATCCGAACAAACAGTCCGCAAATGCGATGAGGAGCCTTCGCAAATGCGATAAAAGGGCTCGCAAATGCGAAAGTCCCAGCCGTTGTCAGAGTTCGCAAATGCGAACCAAATCTCGCATTTCCCAAGTTAGCAGGTCGGGGATCACAATTGCGAACCCTAGTTCGCAATTCCCATACCTGCAACCTGCAGTTTTCATACTTAGACGAATTTTCAACCCATTTCTCCATTCTTTCAAACTCAAAAACTCCATAGGCGATTTTCCAAGAAACTTATCTTCTCCAAATCATTTGTAAGTCAATTTTTACTTAAATTCTTCAATCTTTAACATCATTAAACATGTTTTCATCTTAAAATCAAGGATTTTCATGGGTAAAAATGGGGATTTTGGGTAGAACTTAGGTTTTCTTAAAATTGGGGATTTGGACCTCAATTTGAGGTCCGATTTCAAAACAAATCATAGATATGAACTCGTGGGGGGATGGGTAACCGGGTTTTGGTTCGAACCTCGGGTTTTGACCACGTGGGCCCGGGGGCATTTTGGGTAAAAGTTTGGGAAATTCATTTGCATGCATCCAAATTGATTCAATTAGCATTTGTTGATACATTCAAGTAATTTGTGACTAGATTCGAGAGGTTTGGTGGTGAATTCGAGGGGTAAAGCTATACTAGAGGCTTGAGTTGAGTTTGGAGCATTCGAGGTAAGTGTTTGGTCTAACTTTGGCTTGAGGGAATAGGAGTAGAGTCTTAGTTGCTAATTGCTATTTGTCGTGTACGGTGTATAGGCATGGTGACGAGTATCTATACATTGGTGTTGAGCATGACAGTGAGTCCTAAATTACTAAATTATCGAATTCTTAATTATTGTTTATGAGGACTTGGTTAAAAGTCTTTAACACTGAGCTAGTAACTGTTGAGACGGAGTATTGATTTAATTGTGTTGAGTAGAAATTGAATAAGTTTGGTTATAGCTGGATCTCTCTTGCCAGGATAGTTTATTATATTATCTTGTTCCCTTGTCGGGATAGTTTATTATATTATCTTGTTCCCTTGCCGGGATAGTTCATTGTATTATCTTGTTCCCTTGTCGAGATAGTTTATTATAATATCTTTCTCCCTTACCGGGATTATATTGTGTGTTGTGTTGAAAGAAATGGGATCGTGTGGCACGCCGAGCACGAGATATTATGAAATGGGATCGAGTGGTACGCCTACCACGTGATATTATGAAATGGGATCGAGTGGTACGCCTACCACGTGATATTATGAAATGGGATCGAGTGGTACGCCTACCACGTGATATTATGAAATGGGGTCAAGTGGTACGCCTACCACGTGATATTATGAAATGGGATCGAGATGCACGCCTACAACGAGAGGAAATTGAAACAAGTGAAAGTGGTTTGTTTTCCCTTATTCTGTGTTAGAAGAAATCAGATGTAGTTTCTTTTGTTATTCCCGATATTCTGATTTATCTGCTACCCCATAAGCATGTTCCCCCTCTCAGCTCTAATTGTTTACTTTCCGCTATTATTTCATTGTACTTGTATATATATATATCTGCACATGCATTGTTTTAGTAGTCTGGTCTAGCCTCGTCACTACTTCGCCGAGGTTAGGCTAGGCACTTACCAGCACATGGGGTCGGTTGTGCTGATGCTACACTCTGTGCATCTTTTTGCACAGATCCAGGTGTTGGAACAGCATTTGAGTAGCAGTAGCAGTCTGGGAGCGAGCTTTCGGTCCAGGGACATTCGAGGTAGCCTTGCTGACGTCCGCAGGCCCGGAGTCCCTTTCTGTTTTACTCAGTTTGTTATCATTTGTACCGAAACAGACAGTTTTATGTTCAATTCACACCTTGTATTTAGTATTCTCTAGACGTTCGTGAGTATTGTGACACCAGTCTTGGGTAGAGGATTTTGTTAAACTTCCGCATTCCTTTCAGTTAATTATATTTGAGACTTCTGCTTTATCATGTTATGGTTTGTTTTCATTAAATGGACGATAATTGCTAAAAGAAGTAAATTAAGTTGGCTTGCCTAG